>NW_022981324.1:0-27188 GCF_902652985.1 Pecten maximus
ATTGAAAAAATTGAATGGAACTAAAAATTTACAAAAAATAAAAAAATTATGAAAGAATGCAAATCAAAAAGATTATCAAACAGAATATAAAATTAATTCAAAAATATTGAGAGCAAAAATTTACTAAAAATCAAACAATTGAAAAATTTATCACGAATGAAATTCCGAAAAATGTACAGATTTATAAAAACAAAATTCAATGGAAGCAAAAATTTACAAAAAAAAATAAAAAAATGAAAATATATGAATGAATGAAAATCACAAAGATGAACAAAAAGTTGACAGACTTATATTATAGAAAAAAAACATGATTCCAAAGTTTATACAAAAATTGAATTGGAGCAAAAATTTACTAAAAATCAAACAATTGAAAAATTTATTAAAGAATGTAACTCAAAAAGATGAACAAAGATTCATAGCAAATAAAATGATTCAAAATTGAATGGAACCAAAAATTTACAAAACAAAATAAATAAATTATGAATGAATGAAAATAAAAATGATTATAAAATATAGAAAATAAAATTGATTCAAAATTCAAAAATATTGAGAGCAAAAATTTACTAAAAATCAAACAATTGAAAAATTTATCAAGAATGAAAATCCAAAAAATGTACAAAGATATATAGAAAACAAAATTGAATGGAAGAAAGATTTTTAAAAAATGAAACAATTGAAAAATTAAAGAATGAAATGTTTTAGAAAATAAAATTTATTCAAAATTAAAAAAAAGGAATGAAAGCAAAAATTATCAAGAATGAAAATATAAAAGATGTACAAAGATTAATAAAAAACAAAATTGATCGGTAAATATTGAATGGAAGCATAAATTTATTTAAAATTCAAAAAAATTATTACAGAATGAAAAGAATATTAGCAAATGTAATACAAATGTGAAGAAATTTGTAAAAAAATTAAATAAAACAAAACAAAAATTATAAAATATAACCACGAATTCGAATATCTTCAGAAAAGGAAAGAAAATTTATGAGAGAATGAAAATCAAAAAGTTGACACGACTTATATTATAAAAAATATGGATTCAAAATAAATGGATTAACCAAAAAATAATCAAAAAATAATGCAATCTAAAATTTAAAGAATATCAAAAAACTAATTCAAAACTTGAATTAAAAAATATTAGCAAATGTAATACAAATGTACATAAAAATTCGAATATCTTTAGAAAAGGAAAGAAAAAATACTTAAAATAAAAAAAAGCAAAAATTTACTCAAAAATCAAACAATTGAAAAATTTATTAAATAATAAAAATCAAAAAGACGTATAAAGATTAATAATAAATACAACTGATTAAACATTGAATGGAAGAAAAATTTACCAAAAAACAACACATTTATTAATGAATGAAAATCAAAAAGATTAGCAAAAATTTATAGAAAACACCATTGATTAAACATTTAAAATATTGAATGGAAGCAAAAAATTACTAAAAATGAAAAATCTATTGAAGAATGAAGATCAAAATTTATAGAAAAATAATGTAATCGATTCAAAATTTACATAAATTGACCAAAAATGAAACACTTGAAAAATTTATTAAAGAATGAAAATCAAAAATGTAAAAAAGATTTATAAAAAAAACAAAATTGAATGGAAGCAAAAATTTATCAAAAATGCAACAATTGAAAAATTTATGAAAGAATGAAAATCAAACATATGTACAAAGATTTATGGAAAATAAAATTAACTCAGAGAATTTATGCTTCAACAATTGAAAAAATGATTAAAGAATGAAAATTTAAAAACATGTTCATACATTTATAGAAAATAAAATTGTTTCAAAAATTTACAAACATTGAATGGAAGCAAAAATTTACTGAAAATGAAAAAATTGAAAAAGTTATTAAAAAATGACACAAAATGTTAACGATGACTTATATTATAGAAAATAAAATCAATCAAAAAAATTCCAAAAAAAAAAAAAAAAAAAATCAAAACCAATTCAAAACTGAAATGGAAATGTTCGAAGATTTATAGAAAATAAAATTGATTCAAAATTGAATGGAAGCAAAATTTTACATAAAAACAAATTATGAATGAATGTAAATCAAGAAGATGAACAAAAATTTATAGAAAATAAAATTTATTCAAAATTTCAAAAATATTGAAAAGGATAAAAAATTAACTAAAAATCAAGCAATTGAAACATTTATCACGAATGAAATTCCGAAAAATGTACAGATTTATAAAAACAAAATTCAATGGAAGCAAACATTTACAAAAAAAAAAATAATAATAAAAATATATGAATGAATGAAAATCAAAAAGATGAACAAAAAGTTGACAAAGACTTATATTATAGAAAAAAAACATGATTCCAAAGTTTATAAAAAAATTGTTTCAAAAATTTACAAAAATTGAATTGGAGCAAAAATTTACTAAAAATCAAACACTTGAAAAATCTATTAAAGAATGTAACTCAAAAAGATGAACAAAGATTCATAGAAAATAAAATTGATTCAAAATTGAATGGAACCAAAAATTTACAAAAAAAATAAATAAATTGTGAATGAATGAAAATCAAAATGATTATCAAATATGGAAAATAAAATTGATTCAAAATTCAAAAATATTGAATTAGAGCAAAAATTTACTAAAAATCAAACAAACAAAATTCAAGAAAGAAAATCCAAAAAATTGTAAATATTGAATGGAAACAAAAATTTATAACTAAATGAAACCATTGAAACATTTATTAAAGAATGAAATCAAAAAGTTGACAAAAGACTTAAATTACAGAAAATAAAAAAGTTGACAAAAGACTTATATTATAGAAAAAAATCATTGCTTCAAAAATTATAACAACGAAAAAAGGTTATTTAAAAATTTGAAAAAATATCAAACTAATTCAAAACATGAACTATTTGCTAATGAATGTACAAAAATTTGCTTAAAAGATAATCAAACAAAACCATTACAATATCTTCAGAAAAGGAAAGAAAAAATACTTAAATTTATTAAAGAATGAAAATTAAAAAAATTATAGAAAATAAAATCTATTCAAATTGATCAATATTGAATGGGAGCAAAAATTTACTAAAAATCTACACCATTGAAATCTTTATCATGAATGAAAATCAGAAAAATGTACAAAGATTGATAAAAAAAATTGAATGGAGGCAAATAATTTATAAAAAAATGAAACTATTGAAACATTTATTAAAATTGAAAACTTAAAATATGTGCAAAAATTTATAGAAAATAAAATTGATCTATACAGCATTAGCATTTGAAAAAATTCGATTAAATCGAAAGATACTATTGAATAGATTTGCATCACCAGGCCGCGTCACTGATGCTACAAGACACTATCGCTTGTATCAAAAGTTACTGTTTGTAGAGACAGGGAAGCTTAAGTTCAGAAACATCATTCAAACTTGACCTATACATAAACACCCGTTAAGGTTTGAATGTATGTAGCCTTGTAAGAACTTGAATCTGACAAAATAGTCTGCCCTTCAATCCTACAACAGCCATAAGAGAGAAAACAAGAGATCCCAGAGGGATCTTGGCGCCCACCATTGAATGATCTTCATAGGTTCCATGTCAGATTGATCTTTTCTCTACTTTTCCCTTCATTTTACTAATCTGTGCAAATTGAGACATCCCTCCAGTACTTTTCAAACAAGGGAATCCTAGCTATATAAGAAATTTGAGATTTAACGATAATGGCTGTTTGTTTGCCAGGTTGTTTTCAGGACAGACTGGTCCAAAAATGCAATAAAAGGGACCAAGGGGAACCTACTTATGAAATTTGAGAAAGATCCATTCAGTACTATGAGAAATAGAGATAACAAACTTCAATTGTCAAAATTCAAGATGGCGGCCTGTCGGCCATATTGTTTTCCAATTGATCTCAAAATGCAATAAGCATAACGAGGCACCAAGGGGAACCTCCATATGAAATTTGAGAAAGATCCATTCAGTACTTTCTCAGAAATAGTGATAACAAACTTCAATTGTCAAAATCCAAGATGGCTGCATGTCGGCCATGTTGTTTTCAGATTGGTCTCAAAACGCAATATGCATAACTAGGCACCAAGGGAAACCTACATATGAAATTTCAGAAAGATCCCTTAAATACTTTCTCAGAAATAGCGATAACAAACTTCAATTGTCAAAATCCAAGATGGCTGCATGTCGGCCATGTTGTTTTCAGATTGGTCTAAAACGCAATATGCATAACTAGGCACCAAGGGAAACTTACATATATGAAATTTGAGAAAGATCCCTTAAATACTTTCTCAGAAATAGTGATAACAAACTTCAATTGTCAAAATCCAAGATGGCTGCCTGTCGGCCATGTTGTTTTCAGATTTGTCTCAAAACACAATATGCATAACTAAGCACCAAGGGAAACCTACATATGAAATTTCAGAAAGATCCATTCAGTACATTCTCAGAAATAGCGATAACAAACTTCAATTGTCAAAATCCAAGATGGCTGCCTGTCGGCCATGTTGTTTTCGAATTGGTCTTAAAACGCAATATGCATAACTAGGCACCAAGGGAAACCTACATATGAAATTTGAGAAAGATCCCTTCATTACTTTCTCAGAAATAGCGATAACAAACTTCAATTGTCAAAATCCAAGATGGCTGCCTGTCGGCCATGTTGTTATCCGATTGGTCTCAAAACTCGATATGCATAATTAGGCACCAAGGGGAACCTTCATATGAAATTTGAGAAAGATCCCTTCAAAACTTTCTCAGAAATAGCGATAACAAACTTCAATTGTCAAAATCCAAGATGGCTGCCTGTCGGCCATGTTGTTTTCCGATTGGTCTCAAAACGCAATATGCATAACTAGGCACCAAGGGGAACCTACATATGAAATTTGAGAAAGATCCCTTCAGTACTTTCCGAGAAATAGCGATAACAAGAATTGTTTACGGACGGAGGGACGGACGGAGGGACGGACGGACGGACGACGGACCACGGACGCAGGGCGATTTGAATAGCCCACCATCTGATGATGGTGGGCTAAAAATCTACATTACCTCGTTTGACAGGAAATACTTGACCGGAAGTGGATCGGCCATATCTCCTGTATAATCCAATGGGCGGCTGTTCCTTCCTGGATCTGCAATGTATTGATCTAAGAAGCATTAGCATTTGAAATTATTGAAAGAAACCATCGTTTTACCAACCCGTATTGGTAAAATCGGCGATGTTTTAACACCGTCGCGATAAAATCGAAAGATACTATTGAATAGATTTGCATCACCAGGCCGCGTCACTGATGCTACAAGACACTATCGCTTGTATCAAAAGTTACTGTTTGTAGAGACAGGGAAGCTTAAGTTCAGAAACATCATTCAAACTTGACCTATACATAAACACCCGTTAAGGTTTGAATGTATGTAGCCTTGTAAGAACTTGAATCTGACAAAATAGTCTGCCCTTCAATCCTACAACAGCCATAAGACAGAAAAAAATCTACATTACCTCGTTTGACAGGAAATACTTGACCGGAAGTGGATCGGCCATATCTCCTGTATAATCCAATGGGCGGCTGTTCCTTCCTGGATCTGCAATGTATTGATCTAAGAAGCATTAGCATTTGAAATTATTGAAAGAAACCATCGTTTTACCAACCCGTATTGGTAAAATCGGCGATGTTTTAACACCGTCGCGATAAAATCGAAAGATACTATTGAATAGATTTGCATCACCAGGCCGCGTCACTGATGCTACAAGACACTATCGCTTGTATCAAAAGTTACTGTTTGTAGAGACAGGGAAGCTTAAGTTCAGAAACATCATTCAAACTTGACCTATACATAAACACCCGTTAAGGTTTGAATGTATGTAGCCTTGTAAGAACTTGAATCTGACAAAATAGTCTGCCCTTCAATCCTACAACAGCCATAAGAGAGAAAAAAATCTACATTACCTCGTTTGACAGGAAATACTTGACCGGAAGTGGATCGGCCATATCTCCTGTATAATCCAATGGGCGGCTGTTCCTTCCTGGATCTGCAATGTATTGATCTAAGAAGCATTAGCATTTGAAATTATTGAAAGAAACCATCGTTTTACCAACCCGTATTGGTAAAATCGGCGATGTTTTAACACCGTCGCGATAAAATCGAAAGATACTATTGAATAGATTTGCATCACCAGGCCGCGTCACTGATGCTACAAGACACTATCGCTTGTATCAAAAGTTACTGTTTGTAGAGACAGGGAAGCTTAAGTTCAGAAACATCATTCAAACTTGACCTATACATAAACACCCGTTAAGGTTTGAATGTATGTAGCCTTGTAAGAACTTGAATCTGACAAAATAGTCTGCCCTTCAATCTTACAACAGCCATAAGAGAGAAAAAAATCTACATTACCTCGTTTGACAGGAAATACTTGACCGGAAGTGGATCGGCCATATCTCCTGTATAATCCAATGGGCGGCTGTTCCTTCCTGGATCTGCAATGTATTGATCTAAGAAGCATTAGCATTTGAAATTATTGAAAGAAACCATCGTTTTACCAACCCGTATTGGTAAAATCGGCGATGTTTTAACACCGTCGCGATAAAATCGAAAGATACTATTGAATAGATTTGCATCACCAGGCCGCGTCACTGATGCTACAAGACACTATCGCTTGTATCAAAAGTTACTGTTTGTAGAGACAGGGAAGCTTAAGTTCAGAAACATCATTCAAACTTGACCGTATACATAAACACCCGTTAAGGTTTGAATGTATGTAGCCTTGTAAGAACTTGAATCTGACAAAATAGTCTGCCCTTCAATCCTACAACAGCCATAAGAGAGAAAACAAGAGATCCCAGAGGGATCTTGGCGCCCACCATTGAATGATCTTCATAGGTTCCATGTCAGATTGATCTTTTCTCTACTTTTCCCTTCATTTTACTAATCTGTGCAAATTGAGACATCCCTCCAGTACTTTTCAAACAAGGGAATCCTAGCTATATAAGAAATTTGAGATTTAACGATAATGGCTGTTTGTTTGCCAGGTTGTTTTCAGGACAGACTGGTCCAAAAATGCAATAAAAGGGACCAAGGGGAACCTACTTATGAAATTTGAGAAAGATCCATTCAGTACTATGAGAAATAGAGATAACAAACTTCAATTGTCAAAATTCAAGATGGCGGCCTGTCGGCCATATTGTTTTCCAATTGATCTCAAAATGCAATAAGCATAACGAGGCACCAAGGGGAACCTCCATATGAAATTTGAGAAAGATCCATTCAGTACTTTCTCAGAAATAGTGATAACAAACTTCAATTGTCAAAATCCAAGATGGCTGCATGTCGGCCATGTTGTTTTCAGATTGGTCTCAAAACGCAATATGCATAACTAGGCACCAAGGGAAACCTACATATGAAATTTCAGAAAGATCCCTTAAATACTTTCTCAGAAATAGCGATAACAAACTTCAATTGTCAAAATCCAAGATGGCTGCATGTCGGCCATGTTGTTTTCAGATTGGTCTAAAACGCAATATGCATAACTAGGCACCAAGGGAAACTTACATATGAAATTTGAGAAAGATCCCTTAAATACTTTCTCAGAAATAGTGATAACAAACTTCAATTGTCAAAATCCAAGATGGCTGCCTGTCGGCCATGTTGTTTTCAGATTGGTCTCAAAACAGCAATATGCATAACTAAGCACCAAGGGAACCTACATATGAAATTTCAGAAAGATCCATTCAGTACATTCTCAGAAATAGCGATAACAAACTTCAATTGTCAAAATCCAAGATGGCTGCCTGTCGGCCATGTTGTTTTCGAATTGGTCTTAAAACGCAATATGCATAACTAGGCACCAAGGGAAACCTACATATGAAATTTGAGAAAGATCCCTTCATTACTTTCTCAGAAATAGCGATAACAAACTTCAATTGTCAAAATCCAAGATGGCTGCCTGTCGGCCATGTTGTTATCCGATTGGTCTCAAAACTCGATATGCATAATTAGGCACCAAGGGGAACCTTCATATGAAATTTGAGAAAGATCCCTTCAAAACTTTCTCAGAAATAGCGATAACAAACTTCAATTGTCAAAATCCAAGATGGCTGCCTGTCGGCCATGTTGTTTTCCGATTGGTCTCAAAACGCAATATGCATAACTAGGCACCAAGGGGAACCTACATATGAAATTTGAGAAAGATCCCTTCAGTACTTTCCGAGAAATAGCGATAACAAGAATTGTTTACGGACGGAGGGACGGACGGAGGGACGGACGGACGGACGACGGACCACGGACGCAGGGCGATTTGAATAGCCCACCATCTGATGATGGTGGGCTAAAAATCTACATTACCTCGTTTGACAGGAAATACTTGACCGGAAGTGGATCGGCCATATCTCCTGTATAATCCAATGGGCGGCTTTTCCTTCCTGGATCTGCAATGTATTGATCTAAGAAGCATTAGCATTTGAAATTATTGAAAGAAACCATCGTTTTACCAACCCGTATTGGTAAAATCGGCGATGTTTTAACACCGTCGCGATAAAATCGAAAGATACTATTGAATAGATTTGCATCACCAGGCCGCGTCACTGATGCTACAAGACACTATCGCTTGTATCAAAAGTTACTGTTTGTAGAGACAGGGAAGCTTAAGTTCAGAAACATCATTCAAACTTGACCTATACATAAACACCGTTAAGGTTTGAATGTATGTAGCCTTGTAAGAACTTGAATCTGACAAAATAGTCTGCCCTTCAATCCTACAACAGCCATAAGAGAGAAAAAAATCTACATTACCTCGTTTGACAGGAAATACTTGACCGGAAGTGGATCGGCCATATCTCCTGTATAATCCAATGGGCGGCTGTTCCTTCCTGGATCTGCAATGTATTGATCTAAGAAGCATTAGCATTTGAAATTATTGAAAGAAACCATCGTTTTACCAACCCGTATTGGTAAAATCGGCGATGTTTTAACACCGTCGCGATAAAATCGAAAGATACTATTGAATAGATTTGCATCACCAGGCCGCGTCACTGATGCTACAAGACACTATCGCTTGTATCAAAAGTTACTGTTTGTAGAGACAGGGAAGCTTAAGTTCAGAAACATCATTCAAACTTGACCTATACATAAACACACGTTAAGGTTTGAATGTATGTAGCCTTGTAAGAACTTGAATCTGACAAAATAGTCTGCCCTTCAATCCTACAACAGCCATAAGAGAGAAAAAAATCTACATTACCTCGTTTGACAGGAAATACTTGACCGGAAGTGGATCGGCCATATCTCCTGTATAATCCAATGGGCGGCTGTTCCTTCCTGGATCTGCAATGTATTGATCTAAGAAGCATTAGCATTTGAAATTATTGAAAGAAACCATCGTTTTACCAACCCGTATTGGTAAAATCGGCGATGTTTTAACACCGTCGCGATAAAATCGAAAGATACTATTGAATAGATTTGCATCACCAGGCCGCGTCACTGATGCTACAAGACACTATCGCTTGTATCAAAAGTTACTGTTTGTAGAGACAGGGAAGCTTAAGTTCAGAAACATCATTCAAACTTGACCTATACATAAACACCCGTTAAGGTTTGAATGTATGTAGCCTTGTAAGAACTTGAATCTGACAAAATAGTCTGCCCTTCAATCCTACAACAGCCATAAGAGAGAAAAAAATCTACATTACCTCGTTTGACAGGAAATACTTGACCGGAAGTGGATCGGCCATATCTCCTGTATAATCCAATGGGCGGCTGTTCCTTCCTGGATCTGCAATGTATTGATCTAAGAAGCATTAGCATTTGAAATTATTGAAAGAAACCATCGTTTTACCAACCCGTATTGGTAAAATCGGCGATGTTTTAACACCGTCGCGATAAAATCGAAAGATACTATTGAATAGATTTGCATCACCAGGCCGCGTCACTGATGCTACAAGACACTATCGCTTGTATCAAAAGTTACTGTTTGTAGAGACAGGGAAGCTTAAGTTCAGAAACATCATTCAAACTTGACCTATACATAAACACCCGTTAAGGTTTGAATGTATGTAGCCTTGTAAGAACTTGAATCTGACAAAATAGTCTGCCCTTCAATCCTACAACAGCCATAAGAGAGAAAAAAAAATCTACATTACCTCGTTTGACAGGAAATACTTGACCGGAAGTGGATCGGCCATATCTCCTGTATAATCCAATGGGCGGCTGTTCCTTCCTGGATCTGCAATGTATTGATCTAAGAAGCATTAGCATTTGAAATTATTGAAAGAAACCATCGTTTTACCAACCCGTATTGGTAAAATCGGCGATGTTTTAACACCGTCGCGATAAAATCGAAAGATACTATTGAATAGATTTGCATCACCAGGCCGCGTCACTGATGCTACAAGACACTATCGCTTGTATCAAAAGTTACTGTTTGTAGAGACAGGGAAGCTTAAGTTCAGAAACATCATTCAAACTTGACCTATACATAAACACCCGTTAAGGTTTGAATGTATGTAGCCTTGTAAGAACTTGAATCTGACAAAATAGTCTGCCCTTCAATCCTACAACAGCCATAAGAGATAAAAAAAAATCTACATTACCTCGTTTGACAGGAAATACTTGACCGGAAGTGGATCGGCCATATCTCCTGTATAATCCAATGGGCGGCTGTTCCTTCCTGGATCTGCAATGTATTGATCTAAGAAGCATTAGCATTTGAAATTATTGAAAGAAACCATCGTTTTACCAACCCGTATTGGTAAAATCGGCGATGTTTTAACACCGTCGCGATAAAATCGAAAGATACTATTGAATAGATTTGCATCACCAGGCCGCGTCACTGATGCTACAAGACACTATCGCTTGTATCAAAAGTTACTGTTTGTAGAGACAGGGAAGCTTAAGTACAGAAACATCATTCAAACTTGACCTATACATAAACACCCGTTAAGGTTTGAATGTATGTAGCCTTGTAAGAACTTGAATCTGACAAAATAGTCTGCCCTTCAATCCTACAACAGCCATAAGAGAGAAAAAAATCTACATTACCTCGTTTGACAGGAAATAATTGACCGGAAGTGGATCGGCCATATCTCCTGTATAATCCAATGGGCGGCTGTTCCTTCCTGGATCTGCAATGTATTGATCTAAGAAGCATTAGCATTTGAAATTATTGAAAGAAACCATCGTTTTACCAACCCGTATTGGTAAAATCGGCGATGTTTTAACACCGTCGCGATAAAATCGAAAGATACTATTGAATAGATTTGCATCACCAGGCCGCGTCACTGATGCTACAAGACACTATCGCTTGTATCAAAAGTTACTGTTTGTAGAGACAGGGAAGCTTAAGTTCAGAAACATCATTCAAACTTGACCTATACATAAACACCCGTTAAGGTTTGAATGTATGTAGCCTTGTAAGAACTTGAATCTGACAAAATAGTCTGCCCTTCAATCTTACAACAGCCATAAGAGAGAAAAAAATCTACATTACCTCGTTTGACAGGAAATACTTGACCGGAAGTGGATCGGCCATATCTCCTGTATAATCCAATGGGCGGCTGTTCCTTCCTGGATCTGCAATGTATTGATCTAAGAAGCATTAGCATTTGAAATTATTGAAAGAAACCATCGTTTTACCAACCCGTATTGGTAAAATCGGCGATGTTTTAACACCGTCGCGATAAAATCGAAAGATACTATTGAATAGATTTGCATCACCAGGCCGCGTCACTGATGCTACAAGACACTATCGCTTGTATCAATAGTTACTGTTTGTAGAGACAGGGAAGCTTAAGTTCAGAAACATCATTCAAACTTGACCTATACATAAACACCCGTTAAGGTTTGAATGTATGTAGCCTTGTAAGAACTTGAATCTGACAAAATAGTCTGCCCTTCAATCTTACAACAGCCATAAGAGAGAAAAAAATCTACATTACCTCGTTTGACAGGAAATACTTGACCGGAAGTGGATCGGCCATATCTCCTGTATAATCCAATGGGCGGCTGTTCCTTCCTGGATCTGCAATGTATTGATCTAAGAAGCATTAGCATTTGAAATTATTGAAAGAAACCATCGTTTTACCAACCCGTATTGGTAAAATCGGCGATGTTTTAACACCGTCGCGATAAAATCGAAAGATACTATTGAATAGATTTGCATCACCAGGCCGCGTCACTGATGCTACAAGACACTATCGCTTGTATCAATAGTTACTGTTTGTAGAGACAGGGAAGCTTAAGTTCAGAAACATCATTCAAACTTGACCTATACATAAACACCCGTTAAGGTTTGAATGTATGTAGCCTTGTAAGAACTTGAATCTGACAAAATAGTCTGCCCTTCAATCTTACAACAGCCATAAGAGAGAAAAAAATCTACATTACCTCGTTTGACAGGAAATACTTGACCGGAAGTGGATCGGCCATATCTCCTGTATAATCCAATGGGCGGCTGTTCCTTCCTGGATCTGCAATGTATTGATCTAAGAAGCATTAGCATTTGAAATTATTGAAAGAAACCATCGTTTTACCAACCCGTATTGGTAAAATCGGCGATGTTTTAACACCGTCGCGATAAAATCGAAAGATACTATTGAATAGATTTGCATCACCAGGCCGCGTCACTGATGCTACAAGACACTATCGCTTGTATCAATAGTTACTGTTTGTAGAGACAGGGAAGCTTAAGTTCAGAAACATCATTCAAACTTGACCTATACATAAACACCCGTTAAGGTTTGAATGTATGTAGCCTTGTAAGAACTTGAATCTGACAAAATAGTCTGCCCTTCAATCTTACAACAGCCATAAGAGAGAAAAAAATCTACATTACCTCGTTTGACAGGAAATACTTGACCGGAAGTGGATCGGCCATATCTCCTGTATAATCCAATGGGCGGCTGTTCCTTCCTGGATCTGCAATGTATTGATCTAAGAAGCATTAGCATTTGAAATTATTGAAAGAAACCATCGTTTTACCAACCCGTATTGGTAAAATCGGCGATGTTTTAACACCGTCGCGATAAAATCGAAAGATACTATTGAATAGATTTGCATCACCAGGCCGCGTCACTGATGCTACAAGACACTATCGCTTGTATCAAAAGTTACTGTTTGTAGAGACAGGGAAGCTTAAGTTCAGAAACATCATTCAAACTTGACCTATACATAAACACCCGTTAAGGTTTGAATGTATGTAGCCTTGTAAGAACTTGAATCTGACAAAATAGTCTGCCCTTCAATCTTACAACAGCCATAAGAGAGAAAAAAATCTACATTACCTCGTTTGACAGGAAATACTTGACCGGAAGTGGATCGGCCATATCTCCTGTATAATCCAATGGGCGGCTGTTCCTTCCTGGATCTGCAATGTATTGATCTAAGAAGCATTAGCATTTGAAATTATTGAAAGAAACCATCGTTTTACCAACCCGTATTGGTAAAATCGGCGATGTTTTAACACCGTCGCGATAAAATCGAAAGATACTATTGAATAGATTTGCATCACCAGGCCGCGTCACTGATGCTACAAGACACTATCGCTTGTATCAAAAGTTACTGTTTGTAGAGACAGGGAAGCTTAAGTTCAGAAACATCATTCAAACTTGACCTATACATAAACACCCGTTAAGGTTTGAATGTATGTAGCCTTGTAAGAACTTGAATCTGACAAAATAGTCTGCCCTTCAATCTTACAACAGCCATAAGAGAGAAAAAAATCTACATTACCTCGTTTGACAGGAAATACTTGACCGGAAGTGGATCGGCCATATCTCCTGTATAATCCAATGGGCGGCTGTTCCTTCCTGGATCTGCAATGTATTGATCTAAGAAGCATTAGCATTTGAAATTATTGAAAGAAACCATCGTTTTACCAACCCGTATTGGTAAAATCGGCGATGTTTTAACACCGTCGCGATAAAATCGAAAGATACTATTGAATAGATTTGCATCACCAGGCCGCGTCACTGATGCTACAAGACACTATCGCTTGTATCAAAAGTTACTGTTTGTAGAGACAGGGAAGCTTAAGTTCAGAAACATCATTCAAACTTGACCTATACATAAACACCCGTTAAGGTTTGAATGTATGTAGCCTTGTAAGAACTTGAATCTGACAAAATAGTCTGCCCTTCAATCTTACAACAGCCATAAGAGAGAAAAAAATCTACATTACCTCGTTTGACAGGAAATACTTGACCGGAAGTGGATCGGCCATATCTCCTGTATAATCCAATGGGCGGCTGTTCCTTCCTGGATCTGCAATGTATTGATCTAAGAAGCATTAGCATTTGAAATTATTGAAAGAA
Organism: Pecten maximus; assembly: GCF_902652985.1. Classification (NCBI taxonomy): domain Eukaryota; kingdom Metazoa; phylum Mollusca; class Bivalvia; order Pectinida; family Pectinidae; genus Pecten; species Pecten maximus. Next base: position 14,275 of record NW_022981324.1, read on the forward strand.
ACCATCGTTTTACCAACCCGTATTGGTAAAATCGGCGATGTTTTAACACCGTCGCGATAAAATCGAAAGATACTATTGAATAGATTTGCATCACCAGGCCGCGTCACTGATGCTACAAGACACTATCGCTTGTATCAAAAGTTACTGTTTGTAGAGACAGGGAAGCTTAAGTTCAGAAACATCATTCAAACTTGACCTATACATAAACACCCGTTAAGGTTTGAATGTATGTAGCCTTGTAAGAACTTGAATCTGACAAAATAGTCTGCCCTTCAATCTTACAACAGCCATAAGAGAGAAAAAAATCTACATTACCTCGTTTGACAGGAAATACTTGACCGGAAGTGGATCGGCCATATCTCCTGTATAATCCAATGGGCGGCTGTTCCTTCCTGGATCTGCAATGTATTGATCTAAGAAGCATTAGCATTTGAAATTATTGAAAGAAACCATCGTTTTACCAACCCGTATTGGTAAAATCGGCGATGTTTTAACACCGTCGCGATAAAATCGAAAGATACTATTGAATAGATTTGCATCACCAGGCCGCGTCACTGATGCTACAAGACACTATCGCTTGTATCAATAGTTACTGTTTGTAGAGACAGGGAAGCTTAAGTTCAGAAACATCATTCAAACTTGACCTATACATAAACACCCGTTAAGGTTTGAATGTATGTAGCCTTGTAAGAACTTGAATCTGACAAAATAGTCTGCCCTTCAATCTTACAACAGCCATAAGAGAGAAAAAAATCTACATTACCTCGTTTGACAGGAAATACTTGACCGGAAGTGGATCGGCCATATCTCCTGTATAATCCAATGGGCGGCTGTTCCTTCCTGGATCTGCAATGTATTGATCTAAGAAGCATTAGCATTTGAAATTATTGAAAGAAACCATCGTTTTACCAACCCGTATTGGTAAAATCGGCGATGTTTTAACACCGTCGCGATAAAATCGAAAGATACTATTGAATAGATTTGCATCACCAGGCCGCGTCACTGATGCTACAAGACACTATCGCTTGTATCAAAAGTTACTGTTTGTAGAGACAGGGAAGCTTAAGTTCAGAAACATCATTCAAACTTGACCTATACATAAACACCCGTTAAGGTTTGAATGTATGTAGCCTTGTAAGAACTTGAATCTGACAAAATAGTCTGCCCTTCAATCTTACAACAGCCATAAGAGAGAAAAAAATCTACATTACCTCGTTTGACAGGAAATACTTGACCGGAAGTGGATCGGCCATATCTCCTGTATAATCCAATGGGCGGCTGTTCCTTCCTGGATCTGCAATGTATTGATCTAAGAAGCATTAGCATTTGAAATTATTGAAAGAAACCATCGTTTTACCAACCCGTATTGGTAAAATCGGCGATGTTTTAACACCGTCGCGATAAAATCGAAAGATACTATTGAATAGATTTGCATCACCAGGCCGCGTCACTGATGCTACAAGACACTATCGCTTGTATCAAAAGTTACTGTTTGTAGAGACAGGGAAGCTTAAGTTCAGAAACATCATTCAAACTTGACCTATACATAAACACCCGTTAAGGTTTGAATGTATGTAGCCTTGTAAGAACTTGAATCTGACAAAATAGTCTGCCCTTCAATCTTACAACAGCCATAAGAGAGAAAAAAATCTACATTACCTCGTTTGACAGGAAATACTTGACCGGAAGTGGATCGGCCATATCTCCTGTATAATCCAATGGGCGGCTGTTCCTTCCTGGATCTGCAATGTATTGATCTAAGAAGCATTAGCATTTGAAATTATTGAAAGAAACCATCGTTTTACCAACCCGTATTGGTAAAATCGGCGATGTTTTAACACCGTCGCGATAAAATCGAAAGATACTATTGAATAGATTTGCATCACCAGGCCGCGTCACTGATGCTACAAGACACTATCGCTTGTATCAAAAGTTACTGTTTGTAGAGACAGGGAAGCTTAAGTTCAGAAACATCATTCAAACTTGACCTATACATAAACACCCGTTAAGGTTTGAATGTATGTAGCCTTGTAAGAACTTGAATCTGACAAAATAGTCTGCCCTTCAATCCTACAACAGCCATAAGAGAGAAAAAAATCTACATTACCTCGTTTGACAGGAAATACTTGACCGGAAGTGGATCGGCCATATCTCCTGTATAATCCAATGGGCGGCTGTTCCTTCCTGGATCTGCAATGTATTGATCTAAGAAGCATTAGCATTTGAAATTATTGAAAGAAACCATCGTTTTACCAACCCGTATTGGTAAAATCGGCGATGTTTTAACACCGTCGCGATAAAATCGAAAGATACTATTGAATAGATTTGCATCACCAGGCCGCGTCACTGATGCTACAAGACACTATCGCTTGTATCAAAAGTTACTGTTTGTAGAGACAGGGAAGCTTAAGTTCAGAAACATCATTCAAACTTGACCTATACATAAACACACGTTAAGGTTTGAATGTATGTAGCCTTGTAAGAACTTGAATCTGACAAAATAGTCTGCCCTTCAATCCTACAACAGCCATAAGAGAGAAAAAAATCTACATTACCTCGTTTGACAGGAAATACTTGACCGGAAGTGGATCGGCCATATCTCCTGTATAATCCAATGGGCGGCTGTTCCTTCCTGGATCTGCAATGTATTGATCTAAGAAGCATTAGCATTTGAAATTATTGAAAGAAACCATCGTTTTACCAACCCGTATTGGTAAAATCGGCGATGTTTTAACACCGTCGCGATAAAATCGAAAGATACTATTGAATAGATTTGCATCACCAGGCCGCGTCACTGATGCTACAAGACACTATCGCTTGTATCAAAAGTTACTGTTTGTAGAGACAGGGAAGCTTAAGTTCAGAAACATCATTCAAACTTGACCTATACATAAACACCCGTTAAGGTTTGAATGTATGTAGCCTTGTAAGAACTTGAATCTGACAAAATAGTCTGCCCTTCAATCCTACAACAGCCATAAGAGAGAAAAAAATCTACATTACCTCGTTTGACAGGAAATACTTGACCGGAAGTGGATCGGCCATATCTCCTGTATAATCCAATGGGCGGCTGTTCCTTCCTGGATCTGCAATGTATTGATCTAAGAAGCATTAGCATTTGAAATTATTGAAAGAAACCATCGTTTTACCAACCCGTATTGGTAAAATCGGCGATGTTTTAACACCGTCGCGATAAAATCGAAAGATACTATTGAATAGATTTGCATCACCAGGCCGCGTCACTGATGCTACAAGACACTATCGCTTGTATCAAAAGTTACTGTTTGTAGAGACAGGGAAGCTTAAGTTCAGAAACATCATTCAAACTTGACCTATACATAAACACCCGTTAAGGTTTGAATGTATGTAGCCTTGTAAGAACTTGAATCTGACAAAATAGTCTGCCCTTCAATCCTACAACAGCCATAAGAGAGAAAAAAATCTACATTACCTCGTTTGACAGGAAATACTTGACCGGAAGTGGATCGGCCATATCTCCTGTATAATCCAATGGGCGGCTGTTCCTTCCTGGATCTGCAATGTATTGATCTAAGAAGCATTAGCATTTGAAATTATTGAAAGAAACCATCGTTTTACCAACCCGTATTGGTAAAATCGGCGATGTTTTAACACCGTCGCGATAAAATCGAAAGATACTATTGAATAGATTTGCATCACCAGGCCGCGTCACTGATGCTACAAGACACTATCGCTTGTATCAAAAGTTACTGTTTGTAGAGACAGGGAAGCTTAAGTACAGAAACATCATTCAAACTTGACCTATACATAAACACCCGTTAAGGTTTGAATGTATGTAGCCTTGTAAGAACTTGAATCTGACAAAATAGTCTGCCCTTCAATCCTACAACAGCCATAAGAGAGAAAAAAATCTACATTACCTCGTTTGACAGGAAATACTTGACCGGAAGTGGATCGGCCATATCTCCTGTATAATCCAATGGGCGGCTGTTCCTTCCTGGATCTGCAATGTATTGATCTAAGAAGCATTAGCATTTGAAATTATTGAAAGAAACCATCGTTTTACCAACCCGTATTGGTAAAATCGGCGATGTTTTAACACCGTCGCGATAAAATCGAAAGATACTATTGAATAGATTTGCATCACCAGGCCGCGTCACTGATGCTACAAGACACTATCGCTTGTATCAAAAGTTACTGTTTGTAGAGACAGGGAAGCTTAAGTTCAGAAACATCATTCAAACTTGACCTATACATAAACACCCGTTAAGGTTTGAATGTATGTAGCCTTGTAAGAACTTGAATCTGACAAAATAGTCTGCCCTTCAATCCTACAACAGCCATAAGAGAGAAAAAAATCTACATTACCTCGTTTGACAGGAAATACTTGACCGGAAGTGGATCGGCCATATCTCCTGTATAATCCAATGGGCGGCTGTTCCTTCCTGGATCTGCAATGTATTGATCTAAGAAGCATTAGCATTTGAAATTATTGAAAGAAACCATCGTTTTACCAACCCGTATTGGTAAAATCGGCGATGTTTTAACACCGTCGCGATAAAATCGAAAGATACTATTGAATAGATTTGCATCACCAGGCCGCGTCACTGATGCTACAAGACACTATCGCTTGTATCAAAAGTTACTGTTTGTAGAGACAGGGAAGCTTAAGTTCAGAAACATCATTCAAACTTGACCTATACATAAACACCCGTTAAGGTTTGAATGTATGTAGCCTTGTAAGAACTTGAATCTGACAAAATAGTCTGCCCTTCAATCTTACAACAGCCATAAGAGAGAAAAAAATCTACATTACCTCGTTTGACAGGAAATAATTGACCGGAAGTGGATCGGCCATATCTCCTGTATAATCCAATGGGCGGCTGTTCCTTCCTGGATCTGCAATGTATTGATCTAAGAAGCATTAGCATTTGAAATTATTGAAAGAAACCATCGTTTTACCAACCCGTATTGGTAAAATCGGCGATGTTTTAACACCGTCGCGATAAAATCGAAAGATACTATTGAATAGATTTGCATCACCAGGCCGCGTCACTGATGCTACAAGACACTATCGCTTGTATCAAAAGTTACTGTTTGTAGAGACAGGGAAGCTTAAGTTCAGAAACATCATTCAAACTTGACCTATACATAAACACCCGTTAAGGTTTGAATGTATGTAGCCTTGTAAGAACTTGAATCTGACAAAATAGTCTGCCCTTCAATCTTACAACAGCCATAAGAGAGAAAAAAATCTACATTACCTCGTTTGACAGGAAATACTTGACCGGAAGTGGATCGGCCATATCTCCTGTATAATCCAATGGGCGGCTGTTCCTTCCTGGATCTGCAATGTATTGATCTAAGAAGCATTAGCATTTGAAATTATTGAAAGAAACCATCGTTTTACCAACCCGTATTGGTAAAATCGGCGATGTTTTAACACCGTCGCGATAAAATCGAAAGATACTATTGAATAGATTTGCATCACCAGGCCGCGTCACTGATGCTACAAGACACTATCGCTTGTATCAAAAGTTACTGTTTGTAGAGACAGGGAAGCTTAAGTACAGAAACATCATTCAAACTTGACCTATACATAAACACCCGTTAAGGTTTGAATGTATGTAGCCTTGTAAGAACTTGAATCTGACAAAATAGTCTGCCCTTCAATCCTACAACAGCCATAAGAGAGAAAAAAATCTACATTACCTCGTTTGACAGGAAATACTTGACCGGAAGTGGATCGGCCATATCTCCTGTATAATCCAATGGGCGGCTGTTCCTTCCTGGATCTGCAATGTATTGATCTAAGAAGCATTAGCATTTGAAATTATTGAAAGAAACCATCGTTTTACCAACCCGTATTGGTAAAATCGGCGATGTTTTAACACCGTCGCGATAAAATCGAAAGATACTATTGAATAGATTTGCATCACCAGGCCGCGTCACTGATGCTACAAGACACTATCGCTTGTATCAAAAGTTACTGTTTGTAGAGACAGGGAAGCTTAAGTTCAGAAACATCATTCAAACTTGACCTATACATAAACACCCGTTAAGGTTTGAATGTATGTAGCCTTGTAAGAACTTGAATCTGACAAAATAGTCTGCCCTTCAATCTTACAACAGCCATAAGAGAGAAAAAAATCTACATTACCTCGTTTGACAGGAAATACTTGACCGGAAGTGGATCGGCCATATCTCCTGTATAATCCAATGGGCGGCTGTTCCTTCCTGGATCTGCAATGTATTGATCTAAGAAGCATTAGCATTTGAAATTATTGAAAGAAACCATCGTTTTACCAACCCGTATTGGTAAAATCGGCGATGTTTTAACACCGTCGCGATAAAATCGAAAGATACTATTGAATAGATTTGCATCACCAGGCCGCGTCACTGATGCTACAAGACACTATCGCTTGTATCAAAAGTTACTGTTTGTAGAGACAGGGAAGCTTAAGTTCAGAAACATCATTCAAACTTGACCTATACATAAACACCCGTTAAGGTTTGAATGTATGTAGCCTTGTAAGAACTTGAATCTGACAAAATAGTCTGCCCTTCAATCTTACAACAGCCATAAGAGAGAAAAAAATCTACATTACCTCGTTTGACAGGAAATACTTGACCGGAAGTGGATCGGCCATATCTCCTGTATAATCCAATGGGCGGCTGTTCCTTCCTGGATCTGCAATGTATTGATCTAAGAAGCATTAGCATTTGAAATTATTGAAAGAAACCATCGTTTTACCAACCCGTATTGGTAAAATCGGCGATGTTTTAACACCGTCGCGATAAAATCGAAAGATACTATTGAATAGATTTGCATCACCAGGCCGCGTCACTGATGCTACAAGACACTATCGCTTGTATCAAAAGTTACTGTTTGTAGAGACAGGGAAGCTTAAGTTCAGAAACATCATTCAAACTTGACCTATACATAAACACCCGTTAAGGTTTGAATGTATGTAGCCTTGTAAGAACTTGAATCTGACAAAATAGTCTGCCCTTCAATCCTACAACAGCCATAAGAGAGAAAAAAATCTACATTACCTCGTTTGACAGGAAATACTTGACCGGAAGTGGATCGGCCATATCTCCTGTATAATCCAATGGGCGGCTGTTCCTTCCTGGATCTGCAATGTATTGATCTAAGAAGCATTAGCATTTGAAATTATTGAAAGAAACCATCGTTTTACCAACCCGTATTGGTAAAATCGGCGATGTTTTAACACCGTCGCGATAAAATCGAAAGATACTATTGAATAGATTTGCATCACCAGGCCGCGTCACTGATGCTACAAGACACTATCGCTTGTATCAAAAGTTACTGTTTGTAGAGACAGGGAAGCTTAAGTTCAGAAACATCATTCAAACTTGACCTATACATAAACACCCGTTAAGGTTTGAATGTATGTAGCCTTGTAAGAACTTGAATCTGACAAAATAGTCTGCCCTTCAATCCTACAACAGCCATAAGAGAGAAAAAAATCTACATTACCTCGTTTGACAGGAAATACTTGACCGGAAGTGGATCGGCCATATCTCCTGTATAATCCAATGGGCGGCTGTTCCTTCCTGGATCTGCAATGTATTGATCTAAGAAGCATTAGCATTTGAAATTATTGAAAGAAACCATCGTTTTACCAACCCGTATTGGTAAAATCGGCGATGTTTTAACACCGTCGCGATAAAATCGAAAGATACTATTGAATAGATTTGCATCACCAGGCCGCGTCACTGATGCTACAAGACACTATCGCTTGTATCAAAAGTTACTGTTTGTAGAGACAGGGAAGCTTAAGTTCAGAAACATCATTCAAACTTGACCTATACATAAACACCCGTTAAGGTTTGAATGTATGTAGCCTTGTAAGAACTTGAATCTGACAAAATAGTCTGCCCTTCAATCTTACAACAGCCATAAGAGAGAAAAAAATCTACATTACCTCGTTTGACAGGAAATACTTGACCGGAAGTGGATCGGCCATATCTCCTGTATAATCCAATGGGCGGCTGTTCCTTCCTGGATCTGCAATGTATTGATCTAAGAAGCATTAGCATTTGAAATTATTGAAAGAAACCATCGTTTTACCAACCCGTATTGGTAAAATCGGCGATGTTTTAACACCGTCGCGATAAAATCGAAAGATACTATTGAATAGATTTGCATCACCAGGCCGCGTCACTGATGCTACAAGACACTATCGCTTGTATCAATAGTTACTGTTTGTAGAGACAGGGAAGCTTAAGTTCAGAAACATCATTCAAACTTGACCTATACATAAACACCCGTTAAGGTTTGAATGTATGTAGCCTTGTAAGAACTTGAATCTGACAAAATAGTCTGCCCTTCAATCCTACAACAGCCATAAGAGAGAAAAAAATCTACATTACCTCGTTTGACAGGAAATACTTGACCGGAAGTGGATCGGCCATATCTCCTGTATAATCCAATGGGCGGCTGTTCCTTCCTGGATCTGCAATGTATTGATCTAAGAAGCATTAGCATTTGAAATTATTGAAAGAAACCATCGTTTTACCAACCCGTATTGGTAAAATCGGCGATGTTTTAACACCGTCGCGATAAAATCGAAAGATACTATTGAATAGATTTGCATCACCAGGCCGCGTCACTGATGCTACAAGACACTATCGCTTGTATCAAAAGTTACTGTTTGTAGAGACAGGGAAGCTTAAGTTCAGAAACATCATTCAAACTTGACCTATACATAAACACCCGTTAAGGTTTGAATGTATGTAGCCTTGTAAGAACTTGAATCTGACAAAATAGTCTGCCCTTCAATCCTACAACAGCCATAAGAGAGAAAAAAATCTACATTACCTCGTTTGACAGGAAATACTTGACCGGAAGTGGATCGGCCATATCTCCTGTATAATCCAATGGGCGGCTGTTCCTTCCTGGATCTGCAATGTATTGATCTAAGAAGCATTAGCATTTGAAATTATTGAAAGAAACCATCGTTTTACCAACCCGTATTGGTAAAATCGGCGATGTTTTAACACCGTCGCGATAAAATCGAAAGATACTATTGAATAGATTTGCATCACCAGGCCGCGTCACTGATGCTACAAGACACTATCGCTTGTATCAAAAGTTACTGTTTGTAGAGACAGGGAAGCTTAAGTTCAGAAACATCATTCAAACTTGACCTATACATAAACACCCGTTAAGGTTTGAATGTATGTAGCCTTGTAAGAACTTGAATCTGACAAAATAGTCTGCCCTTCAATCCTACAACAGCCATAAGAGAGAAAAAAATCTACATTACCTCGTTTGACAGGAAATACTTGACCGGAAGTGGATCGGCCATATCTCCTGTATAATCCAATGGGCGGCTGTTCCTTCCTGGATCTGCAATGTATTGATCTAAGAAGCATTAGCATTTGAAATTATTGAAAGAAACCATCGTTTTACCAACCCGTATTGGTAAAATCGGCGATGTTTTAACACCGTCGCGATAAAATCGAAAGATACTATTGAATAGATTTGCATCACCAGGCCGCGTCACTGATGCTACAAGACACTATCGCTTGTATCAAAAGTTACTGTTTGTAGAGACAGGGAAGCTTAAGTTCAGAAACATCATTCAAACTTGACCTATACATAAACACCCGTTAAGGTTTGAATGTATGTAGCCTTGTAAGAACTTGAATCTGACAAAATAGTCTGCCCTTCAATCCTACAACAGCCATAAGAGAGAAAAAAATCTACATTACCTCGTTTGACAGGAAATACTTGACCGGAAGTGGATCGGCCATATCTCCTGTATAATCCAATGGGCGGCTGTTCCTTCCTGGATCTGCAATGTATTGATCTAAGAAGCATTAGCATTTGAAATTATTGAAAGAAACCATCGTTTTACCAACCCGTATTGGTAAAATCGGCGATGTTTTAACACCGTCGCGATAAAATCGAAAGATACTATTGAATAGATTTGCATCACCAGGCCGCGTCACTGATGCTACAAGACACTATCGCTTGTATCAAAAGTTACTGTTTGTAGAGACAGGGAAGCTTAAGTTCAGAAACATCATTCAAACTTGACCTATACATAAACACCCGTTAAGGTTTGAATGTATGTAGCCTTGTAAGAACTTGAATCTGACAAAATAGTCTGCCCTTCAATCCTACAACAGCCATAAGAGAGAAAAAAATCTACATTACCTCGTTTGACAGGAAATACTTGACCGGAAGTGGATCGGCCATATCTCCTGTATAATCCAATGGGCGGCTGTTCCTTCCTGGATCTGCAATGTATTGATCTAAGAAGCATTAGCATTTGAAATTATTGAAAGAAACCATCGTTTTACCAACCCGTATTGGTAAAATCGGCGATGTTTTAACACCGTCGCGATAAAATCGAAAGATACTATTGAATAGATTTGCATCACCAGGCCGCGTCACTGATGCTACAAGACACTATCGCTTGTATCAATAGTTACTGTTTGTAGAGACAGGGAAGCTTAAGTTCAGAAACATCATTCAAACTTGACCTATACATAAACACCCGTTAAGGTTTGAATGTATGTAGCCTTGTAAGAACTTGAATCTGACAAAATAGTCTGCCCTTCAATCTTACAACAGCCATAAGAGAGAAAAAAATCTACATTACCTCGTTTGACAGGAAATACTTGACCGGAAGTGGATCGGCCATATCTCCTGTATAATCCAATGGGCGGCTGTTCCTTCCTGGATCTGCAATGTATTGATCTAAGAAGCATTAGCATTTGAAATTATTGAAAGAAACCATCGTTTTACCAACCCGTATTGGTAAAATCGGCGATGTTTTAACACCGTCGCGATAAAATCGAAAGATACTATTGAATAGATTTGCATCACCAGGCCGCGTCACTGATGCTACAAGACACTATCGCTTGTATCAAAAGTTACTGTTTGTAGAGACAGGGAAGCTTAAGTTCAGAAACATCATTCAAACTTGACCTATACATAAACACCCGTTAAGGTTTGAATGTATGTAGCCTTGTAAGAACTTGAATCTGACAAAATAGTCTGCCCTTCAATCCTACAACAGCCATAAGAGAGAAAAAAATCTACATTACCTCGTTTGACAGGAAATACTTGACCGGAAGTGGATCGGCCATATCTCCTGTATAATCCAATGGGCGGCTGTTCCTTCCTGGATCTGCAATGTATTGATCTAAGAAGCATTAGCATTTGAAATTATTGAAAGAAACCATCGTTTTACCAACCCGTATTGGTAAAATCGGCGATGTTTTAACACCGTCGCGATAAAATCGAAAGATACTATTGAATAGATTTGCATCACCAGGCCGCGTCACTGATGCTACAAGACACTATCGCTTGTATCAAAAGTTACTGTTTGTAGAGACAGGGAAGCTTAAGTTCAGAAACATCATTCAAACTTGACCTATACATAAACACCCGTTAAGGTTTGAATGTATGTAGCCTTGTAAGAACTTGAATCTGACAAAATAGTCTGCCCTTCAATCTTACAACAGCCATAAGAGAGAAAAAAATCTACATTACCTCGTTTGACAGGAAATACTTGACCGGAAGTGGATCGGCCATATCTCCTGTATAATCCAATGGGCGGCTGTTCCTTCCTGGATCTGCAATGTATTGATCTAAGAAGCATTAGCATTTGAAATTATTGAAAGAAACCATCGTTTTACCAACCCGTATTGGTAAAATCGGCGATGTTTTAACACCGTCGCGATAAAATCGAAAGATACTATTGAATAGATTTGCATCACCAGGCCGCGTCACTGATGCTACAAGACACTATCGCTTGTATCAAAAGTTACTGTTTGTAGAGACAGGGAAGCTTAAGTTCAGAAACATCATTCAAACTTGACCTATACATAAACACCCGTTAAGGTTTGAATGTATGTAGCCTTGTAAGAACTTGAATCTGACAAAATAGTCTGCCCTTCAATCTTACAACAGCCATAAGAGAGAAAAAAATCTACATTACCTCGTTTGACAGGAAATACTTGACCGGAAGTGGATCGGCCATATCTCCTGTATAATCCAATGGGCGGCTGTTCCTTCCTGGATCTGCAATGTATTGATCTAAGAAGCATTAGCATTTGAAATTATTGAAAGAAACCATCGTTTTACCAACCCGTATTGGTAAAATCCATTTTAAAATTACCCGTTGACATAAATCTTGACGAAGTGCTATGCCATATCTTGCATACCAGCGGTCCTGTCTTCAGACGACTATGCTTGATCAATTACGCTTTAGACAGGAACTTATTGACAAAATCATCGATCTTATACCAACCCTGGTTTGAAATGGTTTTACCGTACGACTGATAAAACAAAGTCTTGATAATTGCTCACAGCCGCGTCACTGATGCACAAGACCATCGCTTGATACTACAAGATGCTACTGTTGTAAGACAGGGAGCTTATTCAGAAATCATTAAATTACCTATACAAACCCTTAAGGTTTGAATGTATTACCTGTATTGTGAAAATGTCTTACTTCCACAAACCAAAGACAGAATATTATCACCGCGGCATACTACCGAACTTCGTATCAAGTTATATGGCAGGACTTTTGAACCATTAATTGATCTAAACCCCTTAAGTTGAATAATGCTTTAAACCGATTAAATGTTCCCTCCAAAATCAAGACAGAAATCATACACCTCGTTGCAAAACTACGATGAGCAATTCTGTAAAAGGTTTTCAATCTCAATGCTAACTACATATTTGAAGCCGTTTATTACATATTCTCATTACCTCGGCAATACGTATCAGCCTATAATGGGCATCGTTAGAAAACAATTAAAATATTAAGCCTTACACCCTTATTGGTAATGGTAACGCGATAATGAACTAAAGTGAAAGCCGTCCGTACAAGCATACTTGATCAAGTACTGTGGGCAATTCCTCCACTGTATAAACCAATGGCGGC
>NW_022981325.1:0-9374 GCF_902652985.1 Pecten maximus
TATTTTTGGTTAGTTGTGATTAAAAGATGGTTGGTAAATGTTTTAGGCTAGACGTATATAATTGTGAATTCCTCACTGTGCCTCGCGGGTATTATTTCGGTACTTTGTTATTTTTACACATGTTAATAAATTGTTGAACTTTATATGACGAGTCTATTTTCTTTCTCACCAGTTTACTAAATACTGTCTTTTACTTGAAAATTCATTTGTGTTTGGAATCTGCAAGCGAAAGCGGCAGTCGAACCCTGGGCAAAAACTTGGTAGCAGTCCGGCACACGTGGCACCCCTGCGGTACACGTGCTGCGCGTTACATCTACATACTTTTAGTTTGATTGATTTCTCGTGGAAGTATTAACCCTGAACACATAACTATGAGGCATACCAAAGAAACAGTTTTATACCGTAACGTACAATACACTTTAACTAAATAGAAACAACTGCGGTAAGGTTTAAATTATTACGATTTATTAATACTGTGATCTACTCTGAGGTCTAAGTGTTGATTTTTTTTTTTTTTTTAACAAAATATTTTATTCCCCCAGACATGTAAAAACATTGGAGGGCTGCCAAGGTTGGGGCCTTGGGGTCAGCCCTCAATATAAATCATGTCCCCACACAGGGGGGCTCTCGCTCACCGCACTCAACACAAAAAAAAAAACACGCACCCAAACTCTAAACATTCTGTCAAAATAAATTATTCAGTTATACTTGAAAATAAACAATAATGAGAGAAGTAATGATTCTATGGCTTATGTTTGGCACCCTGCCAAACGTTTAAAATGGTGCCATTTGGCGCCATTTTTTAAACGTTTGGCAGGGTGTCAAACATAAGCCATAGGAATCATCTCTTCTCTCTCACTGTATTTCATTCTATTTTTAGCCCTTACATTCTATTTTTAGCCCTTACATTCTATTTTTAGCCATTTCATTCTATGTTAAGCCTAATACTGACCATTTCTAATACTTACCTAGACTGACCATTTCTAAATACTTACCTTTTTACTTTGAGAATGCTTTTGCAGGAAGTCCAGGTGAGAAGTTTAGCTGAGAAGTCTTTGGTTGATATGTCTGGATGATTACCAAAAAACATTGGAGCCCAATTCAACTGAGTTCTGATTTTTTAACAGAAACCCAAGCCAAATGACCCTGATGTTTTTTTGTTTTTTTTTAAATATGTGTAAACCGCCAAACTTTCCAGAATGAGGCTGTGAAGAATTCAACATGGCAGCTTCCATGTGTTTACATTACCTCAGGATGTTTATGGGTTTTAACATTATAAAATATAGCAGGTAAGTTGTGTTTTTAATCTTTTTGATCTGATCAAAGAATATTTATTTTAAATGTATGAGTATATTATAGAATGAAGCTGTTTTTATCATGATTTACGGAGATTGATTTGTTGATGCTCAAGTTATTGACTCAGTGTTACGGAGGTCATTTTTTGCAGATTACAGTAGATTTAGATGGTTTGTATTGTAAAATGGAATCATCTCAGTTCAAAATAATCATTATGAATTGATGTCTTCATAACAGTAGTAAAATAAAGGTTTGGTTTTGTTGCTAGAACTAAAAATACTACCGTAAAATGCTTTCACTTTCTATTCCCGGAACTGTGACGTCACAGCCATAACTGTCTTGAGTTGTACGGAGGTCATTTTCCGTAAATTACAATAGATTTAGATAGTTTGTATTGTAAAATGGAATCATGTCAGTTCAAAATAATCATTATGAATTGATGTCTTCATAACAGTAGTAAAATAAAGGTTTTGTTTTGTTGCTAGAAAACTACCATGATTAACTGCTTTCACTTTCTATTCTCGGAACTTTCTAGACAGTGTGACGTCACATCCATAACTGTCTGAAGTTGTACGGAGGTCATTTTCCGTAAATTACAATATATTTAGATGGTTTTTATTGTAAAATGGAATCATGTCAGTTCAAAATAATCATTCTAAAACTGTGTCTTTTTAACATGGTGTTTTAACATGCTAACATGTTGTTTTAACATGCTGATTTGCTGTTTTGACATGTTTATATGGTGTTTTTAGCATGTTAACATGCTGTTTTAAATTCATGATTTTGTCATTATTTGTCATGATTTTGTCATGTTTTGTCATGTTTTTGTCATTTTTGTCATGATTTTGTCATTATTTGTCATGTTTTGTCATTATTTGTCATGATTTTGTCATTTTTGTCATTATTTTGTCATGTTTTGTCATGATGTTGTCATTATTTGTCATGTTTTGTCATGATTTTGTCATGTTTTGTCATGTTTGTCATGTTTTGTCATGATTTTGTCATGTTTTGTCATGTTTTGTCATTATTTGTCATGTTTTGTCATGATTTTGTCATGATTTTGTCATGATTTAGTCATTATTTGTCATGTTTTGTCATGTATTGTCATTATTTTGTCATGTTTTGTCATGATTTTGTCATGATTTTGTCATTATTTGTCATGTTTTGTCATGATTTTGTCATTTTTGTCATGATGTTGTCATTATTTGTCATAATTTTGTCATTATTTGTCATGATGTTGTCATTATTTGTCATGTTTTGTCATGATTTTGTCATGTTTTGTCATGATGTTGTCATTATTTGTCATGATTTTGTCATGTTTGTCATGATTTTGTCATTATTTGTCATGATTTTGTCATTTTTGTCATTATTTTGTCATGTTTTGTCATGATTTTGTCATGTTTTGTCATGATGTTGTCATTATTTGTCATGATTTTGTCATTTTTGTCATGTTTTGTCATGATTCTATCATTAATTTTCTGAGAGGACAGACATTCTTCAGTTACAGCTTTCTTGGAGATTGGAATCAATTCAATAGAATTATAATTGAAAAAAATAACGTAATTCATACTTTGTTTTTTTTTCTTTTATTATATTCACAAACGTATATACAAACAATGATTTCTTAATTAAACAATCAATATTTTTATAAGATATGGATTGCAATACATACAGTCATTACACAAAACCTGCAATTAATAACAATGTATACTCATTACTATTATAACAAGTAACGTTCAAGATGATGAACGAAATCATCTACAATGTAAGTATTGGCATGCCATTCTGATTGAAGATATTCGGTGATGTCATTCATGGTCATTCCCATCTCTCGGTGAACCAAGTAATATATACAATGTTGACCACACACATACATAAAACGTTGATTGTTGAATCCCTCACAAAAAAGACAAACTGTTGTGAACGAATTGAATAAGCTGAGACATGCAGGTAAAATCAATTCATTTTGGACTCGAGACGGCCGGAAATTTGCAAAAAAATCACAAGAAGACAGGAAATTCATGATTGTGTCATTGAAAGACATAGGTGAACTTCTACCCGGCTATGAATACGTCCCACACCGTCCAAATTAGTGGATGCTGTCTTGTAACCAACTAACAATTGCTACTTTATTCAATTGAAATATGCATGGTGTTTATAAAACTAAATAATTATGCTATTTTAGCTGTTACACGTACAATGTATAACTATATTCCCATGTTTGAAGTGTGAGCGAATGTACATGTGAACACTTTTGAAGTCATGTTATTTTACAAAACCATACACGTGGTTAGACTACAAATGCTTCTTTCGGGCCTGAGTGACCCCTCGATGACCCTGTAATTTCGCATGATAGAAATGTCGAGGGGTGTCTTGCTCTCTCTCACTCGCTCTCGTGGACCTACACACTATTCATATATGGAGCCGTCTAATAGTTTGCTCCCCTACGTATAACTTGTAGTAGACTCTCCTATTCTATTTGCATATGAGTTGAACGATTCGACACACGCTCGCTGATCACCAGTCTCTTCAACACTAATAATTCTAAATGATAAGTTACAATCATAGTCTTTGGTTCAATAGTACACTATATGATGCTATATCGACTACGTTCATGAAAAGAACATTATCATTTGTAATTTCAAAAAAAACATTCCTCATAAACAATGTTTGACGTTCCTATACAGATGTACTTTTATAAACTTTATTGTGCTAAATCTATCACTGCTCAAGTCACTGGAATTTCACGAGGAAGGAGAGATACATTGTACAGTTTATCTAAGTGTACAATTATTATATATTTTTGTTTTTGTTTTTGTATTTAATATTACGAACAAAGAATATTCCTCGTAATTTTAAGTCCTTCAATAATCAACTGTAATGAATTCAATCTACAACACGGACAGTGTAAGTGTACATTACCTACATTAACTAGATGCTAAGTGTGTAGATACCTTTTTATAAATTTATACATTATGTTGTAATAAATTTATCCCTGTTCAAGTCACTCGAACTTCACGAGGAAGGAGAGATACACTGTACAGTTTATTCAAGTGTACAATTATTATATGCATTTTTGTTTGATATTTTTTCTACATCTTGCCTTATATGTTATCTTCTGGATATACATGTACGTGTTTCTGCTTATCTCTTGTGCAAATATTTACTGCGAGGTATGTTGGTATTATTATAATTATAAGCAGTGAGTCGTGTTAGCTTTGAATATATGTGTATAATATGTGTGTGTGTGGCAAAGACTGTTTTCTTTTCTATAGTAAGCATGAAAAATTTGTACAGCGCGTGCATGTGAAATTTGTAGGGCGCGTGCGCAATGACGGAGCTGATTTAGTGGTGTGTGCGCAGTGAGGTGTGTTTGCAACTTGCCTGTGTGTATGTGTGTGGCAAATACGATGTATTCATATAGTATGCATGTGGGTTCCAGCGTACTTGTGTACTAAGTGTGTAGATATGTACTGATGAGTGTATGTACCATTTAACATTATTCTTGTTCTCTTTATCTCTTGAAAATATCAGTGTTCATTTATTTTTATTATCGTAAGCATCTCCGATCTTCACTTTCTCTCGATCAATTAGTTATGTCATTACATACTTCTGTTCCATTTTCTATATTTCTTCTCGCTTTATCCTTACTTGTATCATCTTTCTTTCTCTTTTATCTATCTGTCTACTGTTTACTAAACTTTGACCTTGACCGAAACCAATATGTATATTCAAGAGCCGTTTTCTTTCTCGGAATAGTTTATAATGCTATTATTGTGAATGTTTCCGATGGGATCACTGTGCGGTTGACTAATTTTGATAATGGTTAGAAGGTGATATATCCGCAATTTGGCACAGGGTTTCTATCGGAAGTTTTTACAATGTAGCTTATGGGGGACTAATTTTTAAGAAGATTCATTTTAAAGGTCACATCAGTGCTAATTTTTTTTTAGATATTTTATCTAGTTTGATAGCAAGTTTGATATCCTTCGTCTTTATGTGCATACAGTCACAATTTGACAACATATTTTATTACAATATTTTATTATTACTGTTGATATTGGACATGGATATAGAATCAAACCCTGGTCCCGCGGAAAATGAATTGTCTATATTTCATTTAAATACTAGGAGTATAAGAAACAAATTGGAATATATTGAAAATATAGCAGATGAATTTGATATCTTGTGCTTTACCGAAACCCATTTAGATCACCATGTACCATTTTCTGAATTAACTATACCGGGTTTTATGGAGCCGTTTCGAAAAGATAGAAATTTCTCAGGTGGAGGTTTATTAGTATATTATTCTGATTCGTTGAAATGTATTCGAAGATACGATCTTGAATTTGTACATGGAGAAAATATTTGGATACAAATCGAAATGGACAGGCAAATTTCATTACTGTGTACTTTATATCGACCGGAAGGTTCATGTCATCCTTTTTGGGAAAATTTTAAATATTCTATTGAGAAGGCCTTAGAAATTACAACGAATGTGGTAATTGTTGGAGATATAAATGTTGATTTTTTAACCATATCGCATAACCATATTTTAAATCAAATTATGTTGGAAATGGACTTAACCAATGTTATTAATGAACCCACTAGACACGGATTGACGAGACATAGTTTATTGGACCCTATTTTATTGAGTGATAATTCTAGATGTACAGATTCTCATGTTATTAAGATAGATCGTAATATAAGTGATCATGACGGATGTGTAGTATTTCTGTCTATACCCATTAGTCTATCCCGTAACTATACCCGTCAAGTTTGGTCATATAAAAATGCAGATATTAATAAGTTAAATAATTTGATTAATACTTTTGATTGGGAAACATTTTTCCAAAATTTTGATTCTGTTGATATCGCCAGTGTTAGATTCACTGAACAGTTTTTATCATATGCTTCGGAATGTATACCAAAAAAATCAGTTGTTATTAGACCACAAGATAAACTATGGATGAATTCAGAACTCAGGAAAGCTATGCGGCTACGAGATAGACTCCGTAAAGTATTCAAGCGTGTTAAGTCCATTTCCAATCTAATAAAATATAAACAACAAAGAAATAAAGTCAATAATATGAAAAAGCATGCAAGGGAGTTGTTTTATGATAAAGTTGGGGACATTATTGATAAGCTTGACACTAGTAACCCTAAATCTTATTGGAGACTTGTTCGTAAATTATATAAACAATCTGAGTCGCTGGAAGTTATTCCACCACTTACGAACCCAGATAGTGGAAATATTGAACTTGGTGATATCGAAAAAGCCAATATTTTGAATAACTATTTTTGTTCTATTTCAACAATTAATGATAGGGAGGTTCCATTACCAAATTTTAATCTTAGAACTAATTCTTTCCTTGACTCCGTTGAAGTCAGATCCGACGAAGTTTGCAATATTCTGAAAATTCTTAAACTAGGGAAAGCATCTGGTCATGATACCATAAGTCACCATATGTTAAAATTTACTGCAAATTCCATATGTAAACCTTTGTCAA
This sequence comes from Pecten maximus, assembly GCF_902652985.1. Lineage (NCBI taxonomy): Eukaryota > Metazoa > Mollusca > Bivalvia > Pectinida > Pectinidae > Pecten > Pecten maximus. The sequence goes on from NW_022981325.1 coordinate 6,807, forward strand.
TTTTGTTTAATATGTCTTTTAATCAAAAAAGTTTTCCTGAAATCTGGAAGAAAGGCGTTGTACTTCCCCTTTTCAAAAAGGGTGATAGACATTTAGTGTCCAATTATCGACCAATTACTCTTCTGTCTTGTATCGGTAAAGTTTTTGAAAGAGTTGTTTTTAAACACATTTACAATTATTTTCATGAAAACTCCCTTTTCTATGAAAAACAGTCTGGTTTCATGTCATGTCACTCTACAGTGCACCAACTTATCGAAATTTACCACAATATTTGTTGTTCACTAGAGGAAAAAAAACACGCATGTCTTATCTTTTGCGACATCTCCAAAGCGTTTGACCGTGTATGGCACAAGGGTTTGTTAATTAAATTAGAAGCATATGGTATTAGGGGTGATCTTCTAGAGTGGTTAAAAAATTATATTTCTGATCGTCAGCAACAAGTTATAGTTAAAAATGTGTACTCCAATACAGGTTACACGACTGCTGGCGTACCACAGGGAAGCGTTTTGGGACCCCTTTTGTTTTTAATATATATAAATGATATTGTTGATAATATGAATAGTATATCTCGTTTATTTGCTGATGACACTTCGTTAATGTATTCTTCATCATCTCTTTTAGACATTCAAAGATCTCTTAATAATGACTTGCAAAAACTCATTAAATGGTCTCAAGACTGGCTCACTAAATTTAACCCACAAAAAACTGATGTATTGCTAATAACAAATTCAAAAAATATTCCACCCTTGAACCTTACTTTTGGAGAAGAAACTTTGAAACTAGTTAGTAACCATAGACATTTAGGTGTGACTTTCAGTTCGGATGCAAAGTGGTCCCTGCACATAGCAGAAATAATAAAAACATGTATGAAAAAAGTATCGGTGTTAAGGAAATTCAAATTTTTGTTGAGTAGAAAAACTTTATTACGAATTTATAGAGTATTTGTGTTGCCTGTATTGGAATATGCTTGTGAGGTATGGGATGGTTGTTCTCTGGCAGATGTAAATAAACTAGAACAAGTTCAACTTGAGGCAGCAAGAATCATTACCGGCATGCCATCTTTCTCTAGCAAACAATCTCTAAAGAATCCCAGCTCCAACCTTTATCTGAAAGAAGAAAGTTCCGTAAACTTTCAATGATGTATAAACTCCACAATGATTTAACTCCTTCCTATTTCAGCAATCTTCTTCCTCCAAGAGTAGGTGAACGTAATTCGTATAATGTTAGAAATAAAGAAAACTATACCGTTCCAAATTTTCGATTGTCTACTTCTTATGAATCCTTTATCCCATCTTCTGTTAGGTTATGGAATAATTTACCTATTGATATCAGAAAACAGCCATCCATTAGTAGATTTAAATCCAAAATAGAAAACAATCGTGATATATTACCTATTTATTATCTAACTGGAAATAGAAAATTAAATGTTTTACACACAAGGTTAAGACATGTTTGTAGTAGCTTAAACTATGATTTGTATAGAGTAAATATAATTAATGATACAACCTGTGCATGTGGTAATGAGTGTGAAAACGTGTATCATTATTTTTTTGATTGTATATTATACAGAAGAGAGCGTGAAACTTTATTTGATAATCTCTCCCGCTATTGTAATGTGACTCTTAATGTTATTCTCTGGGGTTCTCCTAAACTATCTGATGAACAAAATGGCTGTATTTTTCAATATGTTCAAAATTTTATTAAATCCAGTAATCGATTTTAGGTCATCTCTCTCTCTCTCTCTCTCTCTCTCTCTCTCTCTAAATTAACTGGCATTAACATATTTACTTTTCATTCTGTCCCTCATCTCTGTCTTTTCTTACATCATATACAAATTTTATATACTGTATTATATTGTAAATTCATATTATGTACATAATGATTATTGGAAGAAGGCGTTTTAAGTTGCGATAACTTGTGTCCTATTCCTGTTGTTATATTTAACAATAAAACTATGTTTAAATCAAATCAAATGACCACACACTAGAGAGTTCAAATGCTGTACTGCAACGGGATTATAAATCCATGTTTTACATTGCCGGTTTAAGAAATTGATAAAATCTAAATGAAAGGGAGACAATCCATAAGGATCATAATATTCTCCACGTCTTTTTTCATCTATATACATAGCAATCCAATGTTGCCCTTGTTTATTATCTGGGTCAGTATTACAAACCATGAAACTAGGAACACTTAAAGGACATGAAGGTAATGTATTTCTAGCATACACCCCTGCAAAATGAGGAGAAACGGCTTGTAGGATCAGTTCTATTTCTAAAGTATTCATCATGCACTATAATCAAAAAGAATTTGTCTGTTACGATCTATTTCTATGATATTGTCAAATTCAGCATACACCACAACGTTGATGGTATTGGCTAGGGCTGTTCCGAAATGCACTTCCAAAGACAAGTTTCCCTTTTTTATAAGATGAAATGTGCCCACTTCTGAAAGGTCAGGTGTCAGATCAAATCCAAACAGGGTAAAACCAGTGCCATATTCATCCTTTGAGATGTTATTACCCTCGTCACGAAACGTTTTGCCGGTAGTGTTAAACAGACCCATGTA
>NW_022981326.1:0-9375 GCF_902652985.1 Pecten maximus
TTATTGTAGCCCCGGGAAAAACCGCAAAAAAGGCAACCGGTTTAAGAACAAAAATTTTTTTTCTTGTTTTTTGGAAGGGGAAAAAAGCGGTTTTTTTTTTTTTAATTTTTTTTCGACCCCTGGGGTATAGCGGCCCCCATGGTTTGAAATCGAAAACGTTTTAATCTAAAAAACTCCGAAAAACAAAGAAGAATTATGGTTTTTTGACCAATACTTTTTTTTTCAACAAGTTTTGAAAAAGAGATTTTTTTGCGATTTTTTTTTAAAAAGAAGCTGACCCCCTAATCAAAAAAAAGAAAACTTTTTTTTTTTTTAAATTCTTAGTGTTTATTTAGGGCGTACGAGAGGAATTTTTTCCCGTGATTTTAAAAGGCCCGGTTTTGATAAAAACATGGCAGAAATTAAAAAAAAGGTTTTTTGAAATATAAGTTTTAGTTTTTTTTTTTAGTTTTTAAGATTCATGCAGAGTTCATCCCTTTTCCCTTAAAATTTAAAAAAAAAAGTAAATAAAATTTTTTTAACAGTTATTTTTAAGAGGGGGCCCCCGGCATGCATTACTGCGGCATCTCTACCCATAATGACGGATTTTTTTAAAATTTCCGCCCCAAGGAAAAAAGAAAAAAAAAAAAAAAGGAAAAAAAAAAAAATTTTTAAATTTAAAAACCCCCTTTTTTAAAAAGTAAAAATTTTTTGACATTTCGAAATGGGGGTTTCTTTTTTAAAGTAAGGGAAAATTATGTGAACGAAAAAAAAACCTCAATAAATTTATTTTGTGTTTTTTTTCTGGGAAAAAAGAAAAATCGCAAGACCGTTTGTAAATATAGTATCTAATGATGAAAAAAAAAAAAGTTTTTTATTCCCCCCCTTCTTTTTAAACCCATCATTCCCCCGTTCCCATATCAGACTAAAATATCCTAAAAACAACAAAGAAAAAAATAACTTTAACGAAATAATTATAAACTCAAAAATTTTTTTTAAAAAAAACGATCTGAAAATAAAAAAGAGAATAGAATAATAAGTTGCTCAGGAAGAGGGGAAAGCGTCTTCTGCTTCGACACCCATCATAAAAAATTCTAGCTCCGGCGACACCCACCATAAAATCTAGCTCACGGCGACCACCCACCCATAAAATCTAGCTCACGGCGCCCACCCACCATACAAATCTAGGCTCACGGCGGAACACCCACCATAAAAATCTAGGTCACGGCGACACCCCCATACAAAATCTAGGGTAACATGCTAGTCATGATCTCCAATGAGATTCGGATAGTGGGGAAATGGAATCCACTAGGCATATCAAACAAGAAATAAAAAACACGTCTGACTGCATATCGTAAATTTCGTAATGGGAAAACATAAACATGGAAAAAAGAGAAAAGGAAATTTTTACACGAACTGGGTAACAACAATAAATGATTGGTGACTCAGTCCGTCCCGCAAAATAAACTCGATGTGGTAGATCAGGTTAATTTGAGGCATTATTTTAAAACAATTTACCTAAAATCGATACATTAAATTATGTTTTTTTTAAACCATTCTGGAGTTTCCCCTTACACTAATCCCTTGTTTTAAAAATATCTTTATTTCATCTGGTTTTACAGTTCACGAAACAATTTAAAAAAATATGACCCTAAGCGTTTTCATTCCGTCGATCGTCTGGAATTTGACAATGGCATTGGCAATGATTACTTTGAGCAAAACATTAAGTTTTTTGATAAGATCGATTTCAACTGGTTGAATTTGTTGGAAAATGATAATTTTATCTCCAATTCCATGGGGGTTAAAAACCCAGATTTGAGTGTAGACTATTTTTATACAAAGTTCAAATTTTTGAAGAAAAAACTGTACCATTCCCCATCGCAATCTTTAATTGGGGGGGTTAAATAAGTTGTTCTCATTTTATATTTTTGCTCCCTATCAAAGTCACCTATACATGTATTTTATCTATATTTTATTCAAGACAAGAGGGGTTTAGTATGAGACAGGTGTCGTCATCATGCTACGCCCAAATTAGGTTTGAAACTATTGCTTACATTTATACCCTTGATACTTTATTAATGGTTTTTTTGTTTGATTTGGCAAAATTTTAAAATAAAAATATATGTGGCAATTGGATTCCTTGCGACAGCATGCTTTTTACATTTAAAACAATTCCCGTTTTATTTTAATAACGGCCATTTTACGTAAGTATTGATTTTTTTCTCTTTTTCCCTTTTTTTCTTTTCCATTTCAAAATGAGGGAAAATTGAAAAACTAAAAGGGCCTTTTTAATCTCGGGTTTACCCCCGTTCAATTTTTTTTTTTTTTCTTAAAAATCTATCAACGCAATTTTGGAAAATTTGTTTTCTTCCAAATCCCATTTTAATATCGTCAAGAAAGTAAAGGGTTTTTTCCTCCCCAAATTTTATAACGATCCAAAAAGATTTTTTAAAGGATTTCTGGGGTTTCTTAGTGTTTTTTTAGATCCAGAAGCCTTTTTTTTTTAACTGCCCGGGGGTTATCCCCCTTTGGGAAAACAAAAGAAAATGAACTTTGTCTTTTTAAAGATTTTCCCCTTAAATTTGTATTTTTAAAAATTCGCCCAGTTAAAGCCAGCGGAGGCCAAGTTTTCTTACCCCCTTTGTTTATATTTTTTGTTGCCTGTTCCAATAGAAAAAAAATGATATCTTGTAGACTTTTTTTAGAAAAAATTGATCTTTTTTTTTTTTTAAAAACCCTTTCGTTAAAAGGCCCTTTAAAAAAATTTCCCATCATTTTTAAATCTTCAAGAATTTTTACCCTTTTTTGCAAAACGGTTTTGTTTTTTGAAATTTTTTTTTTCGTTTTTTTTTTTTTTTAAAAATAAAAAAATTTTTTTTTAAAAAAAAACCCCTTTAATAATTTTTAAAGGTTTTGTGTTCCTTTTTTGGGGGACATTAAAATTTGGTTTTGGGAAACAAATCGAAAGGCCCAATTTCAAAAAAACTTTTTTTCATTTAAATTGTTTTATAATTTTGTCAAATTTTCTTTTTCCCAATTTTTTAAAATTTTTAAAAATTTTTTTTTTAATTTTAGGGTTTGGACTGGCAAGGGTTTCCAGAATCTTTGCACGGGGGGTTTTTTTTACGGGGTAATCGCCCCAAATTGTTCTATTTGAAACAAAGTTTTGCTTTCCCATTTTGTTTTTCCCCTGATGGGGAAAGTAGGTGACTTTCCCACAGAAGCATAGGGAAAAACTGCTCCCAACGTCGACCAGACAAAAAAATTATTTTGGGTTTTTATACGCCCCGAGTTTTCCCTCTTTTTCCGATTAGGACTTTCAGACGTGTTAACTTTTATTTGGTATTCTCCAGGGGCCCCGTTATCACCACCGAAACTTCATTAGGGGATCAAAACCCTTAACCAGGATTTTAAACACAGTTTTTGTTGGCGGGGTGGGGGGGGAAAGAAAAACGTTTTACTCCCAAAAAACCCCCGGGTTTTTATTATCCAGCATATTTTCCAGTCTCCATTTTAAATCTGAAATTTGTGTTTCAAATTATCCCCTGGGTTTGGCGTTTTTGATTTTTGGAGATGTTTTAATTATTGTGGCCCGATTTTTTGGGGTTTTTTTGTGCCCTCCTCTTCAGGAATAAAAAAAACCCCCTTTTTCCTTTATTTTACTTTGTACAAGGGGTTTCCGCCCCTTTTTGGGTAAAAACATCATTTTATTGTTAGTGAAAAGTTCCTTTCCCCAAAAATTATTTTTTTGGGGGTTTTCCCAACCATTTCCTGCCCATTTCAAAACCTAAGCCAGTCATATTTTTTTTTTTTAAAACTTTTAAATTAAGGAAATTTAACCCGGGTTTAATCGATTAAAATTTTTTTTTAACCCGTTGATTTTGAAAAAGCATTTGGGGGGGGGAGTTGTGGCTTAGCCAAAAACCCCCCTAAAAAATATTTTTTTTGGACAGAAATATTTTGTTTTTTAAAAAGTTTGTAAATGAATCAAATGGGGAATAATAATGTATAACAAAACCCAAAAATTGATGGTTTATGTAACTTTAACAAAAAGAGCCCTTTATTTAAAAGGGCATTAAAAAAAATTGAAAAAAAAAAAAAATAATCCCAAAATTAAGGCCCTTTTTGGAACCCCAGAATAATGACCTTTTGGTCTAATTTTTGGTAAAAAAATCAGGGGCCTTTAAAAAAATGATTAAAAAATTTACTTTTTTAAAAAAAAAAAGGGAAAAACGAAAAAAAAATTTAAAGTAATGGCATAACATAAAAAAAAAAAATATGATTTTTTTCCCCAATATAAACGACCGGGGAGGAGAAGATTTTTGGGTTTTTTCCCCTGTTTCCCCCTTTGGCTTTTAGACCCGAGATCTTTTTAAAAAACTGTCTGATTTTATCCCCCTTTAGGAATAAAAAAGGTTAAATAACCCCCTTTTGTCTTTTTTAGTATCTCCAAATGCAGGGAAAAATTCGAAATTTGAAGCCGGGTTGGAAACCCCCAAAACTCTTAGCACTTTCATCTGGCCCTGCATTTTCCCAATGGAAATTTTTTTGTTGACTTTTTAAATAAACATTTGATCTTTTTTTTTTTGGGGTTTTTGTAAAAAAAATTTTTTTTATAAACCTTATTCCCCCCAATTATAAGTAATGTTTGTTTTTTTGTATTTTTAATGTAAAAAATTTTTTTAAAAAAAATGTCCCCATCCCCTATCCTCCTATATCCGTTTAAGCAGTGACTTTTTTAAAACCCCACGGACGTAAAGGGCAGAAGAAGGGGAAAGAGACAAAGATTTAAAAACATCTGTTTACCAAATTTCTCTAAATTGGGGCAAGGATATTGACCCCGGAAAAATACAAAAAATCCATTTTATTTTCCCAAAAATTTTTATGACCAGAAAAAAGGCGTTTTTTGAGAAACCCTGATTCGTTTCACGCGACTGATGGTTTTTAAAAGATTTGTTTCTGATCTTTTTTTAAATCTCGTTTCATAAGGAAAAAGTCCTTACTCCCCCCCTTTTTAAACCTTTTTTTTTAAAATCTAGGTTTTATGACGAAAGGTTTTGGGGGGGCCCCGAAGACAACGACGACCCCACCCCCGGGCGATGGTTTATGAGTACCTTTAAATTAGATTTTGTAAAACAAAAAAAACAAAAAAATTTTTAAATTTTAACCCAAAACAAAAGGGGGTTTTGGGGGCCCGAGGGGGGGTAATCATATTTCACTAAACCTTTAATTTTGGGAGCAAAACAAAGCAACCAGGAAAGGAAAATTTTTAAAAGGGAAAAGGGTTTTATTATTAAAACGTTGAATTTAAAAATTTAAAACCCCAAGATTTAAAAAAAATAAAATTTAAATCCATATCCCGAAAATGAAGGGGTTCGGGTTTAGATTTAAATGGTTTTTATAGAAATTTTTGAGTTTTATTTCCCCAATTTTTGGGGAGCTTCATCAGGAACAGGAATTTTAATTTATTTTTTTTTGTGACAAAAAAAAACGCGTGGAAAAGGAGGGATGGGGGTTGGGAAACCAGAGAGAAAGGGAAAACCAAATTTACATGTTCTGGGGAGAGCAATAGTTCTATCCTTAATCAATTTTTAAAAACGGGCCGGGAATCTCACGGGCATTTTACCTATGTGTCAAAAACATAAAAAACACCAAAGGTTTAAAAAAAGACGTCACTAAAGATAATTTGAAAAAATTTATAAACCAAGGTTTTTTGTGAAAGGGCAACATTCAAAAAAAAATATGAAAATCAGCCCTCCAAGGGCCCAAAAAGATCCCGGGGATACAAGGGGTAGGTTAAAGCCAAGGTTTACACGAAGGGTTAACTTCAAAAATGTTAATTGTGACTTTTTTTTAAAAAAAATAAAAAAACTTTCCCTTTTTGGCTACTTCCCGTCGAGGGGAATCAATATTTTCCCATCAAGAATTTTTATGATATTTTCGGGAAAAGAAAAACTAGCTGTTTATTTTTTCATTCCCCCTTGGGCGTCATTTTGCCCCCATATTATCCGCACCGGGGGGGAAAAGATAAAAGAAAAAAAAGGAAAAAGGGGAAAAGGTTTTTGGGGTTTTATTTTCTTATCCCTACCAAGTCGTTTTTTTTAAAGGGATTTTTTAAAGTTTAAATTTATACACATAAATGTTTTCCAAAAAAATTTCCCCAAAAAGACTTTTTGGAAAAGTACAATGAAAAAAAATTTTGTTGCCCTCACCCTTTACCCCCATTTTTTCAAACTTTTTTGGGAACAGAATGACTTTTTGCTATCTTTAATTTTCCATAAACCTATGACTCTTTTGCCATCGGGCCCATTTCCTTTGCGTTTATATTTATTACAATTGCCAAAGAGAAGATTTTTTTTTTAAAACCCCCCTTTTATAATAGAAAGGGAAAATACTTTCAATTTCCTTTTTTTTGGGTTTTGTGAAAAAATTTTCCATTTTTAGGATTTAAAAAACATCCCGACCCTTTTAACCCTTCGCAATTTTTCCTAGTTTTTTACATATTTTTAAAGGTTTTTTTATATATTCCCCAAAAACACCCAAATTTTACTTTAAAAAAAAAAGGAAAAAAAAAAACGAAATTTTTTTTTTGGTTTTTTTTTGGTTAAATTTTGGGGGTTTTTTCCTTTTTACTTTTTTTTTTGTTTTTTTTTGTTTTTTTTTTTGTTTTTTTTTTTTTTTGGTTTTTTTGGTGTGTGTTTTTTTCAAATTTTTTTTTTTTTAAATTTTTTTTTTTTTTTTTTCCCAAAAAAGATCAGAAAAAAGAAAGAAAATTTAAATTTCCCATTTTGCCCATTTTTTAAAGATTTTTAAGGGGCGGTCATCTTCCCATAAGGGCCCCCCCAAAGGTTCCCTTGTTCTCCCCCTCACATTTTTTAGAAAAGCAATCGTTTCCTTTGATTTTTACCTGATTTTCCCTTTGTTGTGTTTCATCGAACATGTTTCCCCTTTCCCGGGTCCCTGCCGGGTTTTTTTTAAACCCCTTTAAAACCAGCGGGGCTCTGTTCAAACTGTTTTTTTTGTCATTAAATTTTTGGGCTGGTTTTTTTCTGGTTTAGAATTTGGGTTTGAAAAACAATTCCGGGTTTTCATTTTCAATATTTGGCTTTTTTTTTTCTGTTCCCTAAGAAAACCCCCAGCGGAAAAGTTCGATAGAAGAAAAAAAAAGAAAAAGGGGGTAAATTAAAACCGTTGGGGAGGGAAAATAAAAAAAGTAATTTTTGTTAAAATTTTTTAAGGTTTGTATTTTGTTGTAAAATTTAAGTAGAAATTTAAAAATGAAAAAAAGATTTTAAAATTATTAAGAAAAAATTTGGGGGAAATTTAATTTGAACTTTTCATCGGGTTTAAATTTGGGAAGGTCCAGTATATTTAAAAAATTCCCAAAAAAAAAGGTGGTTTAAATTTCTCATTTCCGTAAATTTAAAATACTTTCGGGCGGGGAAGGAAGCTTGGCCTTTTTGGCTTGGTTCAAATTGTAAAAAACCCTTTTAAATCGGTTTCCCGGAAAAAAAAATTTAAAACCACAAATTTTTAGTGTTTTTTTAATGTTTTCAAAAGGATGTAAAGGGCAGCTTTCTTTTGGGTTTTTTTTAAAGGGCAAAAAATTTGGGGTTTTTTTTCCCCAGCAAAGGAATTTTTTAAGGTTTTCGAAAATGAAAAAATCGTTGGGTCTTTTTGTTTGGTTTAAAAAAGGGAAAAGTTGGGGGGTTTTTTTTTTTTTGGGGTCACCAGGACTAAAACTTTTTATTTCTATTTTGTCCCAATGGGAAAAGGTTTCTTCAAAAAGAAAAAAAGGAGAGGAAAAAAAAAGAAAAAGGGAAAAAAATGGGGGAAAAGGGAAAAAAGAAAATGGGTTTCCAATTTAAAGATTCCGTGGGACACGAAAACCCTAGAAAAAAAAAAGAAAAAAAAAGAAAGGGAAGAAAGGGAAAAAAAAAAAAAAAGAAATTTTGGGGGGGGAATAAAAAAAGTAGGGAAAAAAAGTTTTTTGGGGGAAAAAAGCAGATTCAAAACAAAAAAAAACAAAATTTAAAAAATTCTAAAAAAGACTTTTTTACAATTTTCATACTCAAAAAGAATTTTTATAATCTAACCATACTTGCCTATCCTACTTTTTCACAATTTCGGATCATCGTTTTTGGAAAATTCGAAACCCTCGTTTATCAATTGAAAATTGCTTCCCCGTCTCAGCTTTTCGAAAAAACCCGGAAGCAAAAAAAATCCACAACTTTCTTAACGAGGTAATTGCCCCGTGCGATTGGTATGAATGAAGATTTTAAATTCCCAAAAAAATGTTCAAGAAATGCACTTTTGATTGAAATTGGACAGTGGGATGATTTCTTCTCTGAGGGATTTTAGCTAGCATTTTCTCTAACGCTGCAGACTCTTTGAAGCCCATTCAAAACATAGAAAAAATCACAAAATCTAATTTTTAAAGGACAATTTCATGAGAAAAGTTGACGTGAGAATAAGTTTTTTGACTGAATTCAAATTTAAAAAAAGATTTTCCAACAACTGAAATGCAAATTGATTTTATTTTAAAAATAATTTTTTTGAAATCAAAACTTTTAACATTTAGTTGAAGGGGGGTTTTTTTTCATGTTTCCCATGATTTTCTATCGACAAATTGGACAGTGAATCATTACATTTCAAAGTTTTAAGTGGGTTTGTTAATAATTGAACATAAAAAATTACCACCAAAAGTCCACTTTCCCAAAAGTAAACGGAAAGAAAATTTTTAATTTTAAAATTGCGGACTTCAATCCCTGTGAAAAGAAATTTTACGTAAAAATTGCGATCGTTTCATTATAGAACCCTAGATGACTTGTTTTTTTTATCCAAGGTCCAGAACACCCCAACAAAACACACCCACAACCCCACAACCAACAGTTATAACCCTCACCTCTTCACCACACAAAAACAACACACCAACCACCACACACCAAACACACACACACCGTTCTATATTTACCAACCCCCCCCACCCCTTTCCCCCCCTCCAACCCCCCTTTAACCAGAGCAAATATCTTATTAATTTGTTTGGGGTTTTAAAGTTTTGGAATTGTTTTAAATTGGGGTTTGCCCCTTTTAAATTGAATCACTTTGCCCTTAAGAAACTGTTTTTAACACAACGGATTGGAAAAAATTTTTTTTTGTTTTTTTTTAGAGCTTTTTGAAAAACAAAAAATTTTTTTACCCCCCTTTCCCCCCGGCAAAAAGGGGTAAATTTATCTATTTCTGTATTTTCCCAAAAGATCTTTATTGGATCAAGAAAAAAAGGGAAAAAGGGGCCCCCCTGTTGTTTTTTCTGTCTCGTGATTTTTTATCCATTAAAAAATTACAACCCTTTTTTTACTGTAAGGAAATTAAATGATGTTTGGCAACAAAAAAAAA
>NW_022981327.1:0-9392 GCF_902652985.1 Pecten maximus
ACCTTTTTGGTAGGTTATATAACTAGAGGGACCTTTATAACAACAGGTATGGTAGGTTATATAACTAGAGGGACCTTTATAACAACAGGTTTGGTAGGTTATATAACTAGAGAGACATTTATAACAACAGGTATGACAGGTTATATAACTAGAGGGACCTTTATAACAACAGGTATGGTAGGTTATATAACTAGAGGGACCTTTATAACAACAGGTATGGTAGATTATATAACTAGAGGGAAGTTTATAACAACAGGTTTGGTAGGTTATATAACTAGAGGGAAGTTTAAAACAGGTATGGTAGGTTATATAATTAGAAGGAAGTTTATAACAACAGGTATGACAGGTTATATAACTAGAGGGAAGTTTATAACAACAGGTATGGTAGGTTATATAACTAGAGGGAAGTTTGTAACAACATGTATGGTAGGTTATATAACTAGAGGGAAGTTTATAACAACAGGTATGGTAGGTTATATAACTAGAGGGACCTTTATAACAACAGGTTTGGTAGGTTATATAACTAGAGGGAAGTTAATAACAACAGGTATGGTAGGTTATATAACTAGAGGGACCTTTATAACAACAGGTATGGCAGGTTATATAACTAGAGGGACCTTTATAACAGGTATGGTAGGTTATATAACTAAAGGGAAGTTTATAGCAACGGGTTTGGTAGGTTATATAACTAGAGGGACCTTTATAACAACAGGTTTGGTAGGTTATATAACTAGAGGGACCTTTATAATAACAGGTATGGTAGGTTATATAACTAGAGGGACCTTTATAACAACAGGTTAGGCAGGTTATATAACTAGAGGGACCTTTATAATAACAGGTATGGTAGGTTATATAACTAGAGGGAAATTTATTACAACAGGTTTGGTAGGTTATATAACTAGAGGGAAGTTTATAACAACAGGTTTGGTAGGTTATATAACTAGAGGGACCTTTATAATAACAGGTATGGTAGGTTATATAACTAGAGGGAAATTTATTAAAACAGGTTTGGTAGGTTATATAACTAGAGGGAAATTTATTACAACAGGTATGGTAGGTTATATAACTAGAGGGAAATTTATAACAACAGGTATGGTAGGTTATATAACTAGAGGGACCTTTATAACAACATGTATGGTAGGTTATATAACTAGAGGGAAGTTTATAACAACAGGTATGGTAGGTTATATAACTAGAGGGACCTTTATGACAACAGGTATGGTAGGTTATATAACTAAAGGGAAGTTTATAACAACAGGTATGGTAGGTTATATAACTAGAGGGACATCTATAAAAATTTTCATAGCTTACATGACTAGAGGAACAAGACTGTCCATGAACTGTTTCTCAAACAGGTGGAAGAGTGTGTTGGCCTGGCCTACCACATCAAAGAAATACACCTCTGGCTGAGACTTGGGGTCAGGTAGTGGAATGGCTGTAAACACAGAACAGGGGCACTCCTTACACTGATAGCTGATTTACTGCTAAGACATTCTAAACTAATCTGACAAGATAAAATTACACAGTGAATATTAATGCAATTTGTCAAAATGTGAATTGTCCTAGGTTAAAGGACTGAAAGACCAATAATGTGGAAATCGTTGTATTTAGTTAAATCTGTTTAAGATTTAATATTTGTGATGGAATACAACACAGTTGTTTACAGTATATCCCAGCAGCTGAATTCAATATGTTAAATTAACCCAACCGGCTACCTACATCACCAAAACTAAAGATTTCCTTCAGTTCCACAGATTTATGTACCAAGTGATATCAGTTTCCGACAAAACAATGGCATACAATCTATGGCTGCCATCTTTTAGATTGAACAAAATGTACATCAGAAACAAGTTAAGATTCCCAATAAACCTTCAGACATTGTGGAATAACATGACTGGATACTGATGCTGAAAGTACAATGGAAACTACAACAGTTGTACAATTGGAAAATAATCCTATGTACGACTGATTATCATATTGTAATGGGAAGGAGTAATGAAAAAGTCAAGAGTATAAGGTCACCTTAATAGCTCAGACTAGTGGGAATTTCCCTTTAGCCTAGTGGTAGGATGTGGAGTGTATAAGGTCACCTTACTAACTCAGACTAGTGGGAATTTCCCTTTAGCCTAGTGAGAGGATGTTCCCTGGAGACTGAAACATCTCTAGTACGAGCCCCAGTGTGGGAAGGGCATTTTTCTTTTCTGCTTCCTATAACAATATCCTAACTTTTGGTTTTAGTAGGTTTATCAAGAAGATACTTATGTACATAACTTAAATATAAGGTATTGTCTGAAACATTCAGTGTAACTGATAAATACCTTGAAGTCCAAGTTCCACAGCATAGTCTATATGTTCAATTACGAGGTACTGGACCAAAACCTCAAAGATTTGGACAGCATTACCAGACATGTCCGAACTGCTGGACAACTAGTGGACAGAAAGCATGAGAGCATGTATAAGGGTACCTTGTTTTGTAGACTGGGTAACAATGTTAGAAAAGAGAATCGTAATTCAGTCAGTGTCATTATACACAAAGTAATTCAACTAAATGTACTTTGTTTTCTCTGTTAATTATCATCTGTTTTGACAAACTTTATTGTATGTAGTGTCAGACCAGTTAACGCCTTCATGTAATTTAGGATGGTTACATAAATTTTGTAAAAAAGAAATTCTTTGCTACTTTTAAAATTCAATCCTATATAATTGGAAACAAATGAAACTACATTCAAAACCAAGTTGCCTTTAACATTTGAATATTTACATGCAATGTAATATTTACAGACTGGATCAGGCGCTTTGAACATTAACTCGACACAAAGACATATCTGGCTCTGACGATGCTTACCGGACAGAAAACGTTCATATTTCAAAATAGTACTCTATACTTCTTAATCATTATTCATGTTGCAAAAGTGACTTATTATGAAGGTTAAAATAAGCAGTTTTACTAAAAGTTTAAAGAAAAAAAAAAGATATCATGAAATGGGCCAAAATTTCCCCTGTTATATTATTGTCAATGTATATTCTATTCTCACAGTGAAATCTGAAACCCTACGAAAATAACAACAGTAACAGTATGTGACCTGAGTGGTTTGACTGACTGTGAGGAAACACTCTACATCTGTCCTGGACTTTAGTCTAGTCTTACCACTTGGCAGCGTTTGAAGGCATTCTTAGCCTCCTGAAGTAGACTGATGGTCACTTCCTGTGATAAAAACGTCTCTCCACCAAAGTTCTCTATAGCAGGACCAATGTTGATGTTGGTTTTGGTCATTGTTCCAATCCTTGCCTGTAAATCTCTTCTCAGTTCTGTCAGGCTGAGTAAGGGAAAAACAGTATAATGTATACACTCTGATGTATTAAATCAAATATACCACTCAGTTAAGCCCTTACAGGTAGTAAATATACCACTCAGTTAAGTCCTTACAGGTTAGTAAATATACCACTCAGTTAAGTCCTTACAGGTTAGTAAATATACCACTCAGCTAAGCCCTTACAGGTTAGTAAATATACCACTCAGCTAAGCCCTTACAGGTTAGTAAATATACCACTCAGTTAAGCCCTTACAGGTTAGTAAATATACCACTCAGTTAACCCCTAACAGGTTAGTAAATATACCACTCAGTTAAGCCCTTACAGGTTAGTAAATATACCACTCAGTTAAGCCCTTACAGGTTAGTAAATATACCACTCAGTTAAGACCTTACAGGTTAGTAAATATACCACTCAGTTAAGCCCTTACGGGTTAGTAAATATACCACTCAGTTAAGCCCTTACGGGTTAGTAAATATACCACTCAGTTAAGCTCGTACAGGTTAGTAAATATACCACTCAGTTAAGTCCTTACAGGTTAGTAAATATACCACTCAGTTAAGTCCTTACAGGTTAGTAAATATACCACTCAGGTAACCTTTACAGGTTAGTAAATATACCACTCAGTTAAGCTCGTACAGGTTAGTAAATATACCACTCAGTTAAGTCCTTACAGGTTAGTAAATATACCACTCAGCTAAGCCCTTACAGGTTAGTAAATATACCACTCAGTTAAGTCCTTACAGGTTAGTAAATATACCACTCAGGTAAGCCTTTACAGGTTAGTAAATATACCACTCAGGTAAGCCTTTACAGGTTAGTAAATATACCACTCAGG
Source organism: Pecten maximus (assembly GCF_902652985.1). NCBI lineage: Eukaryota > Metazoa > Mollusca > Bivalvia > Pectinida > Pectinidae > Pecten > Pecten maximus. Next base: position 4,151 of record NW_022981327.1, read on the forward strand.
TAAGCCTTTACAGGTAAGTAAATATATGAATTCTACATTTTTTTTTTCACATTACTTTAAATGCAAGAACCTAAAGCCTCTGGAAAAGATGGCTACTTCAGTAATGGCCATCAATAAGTTAACAGTGAAGAGCTAAGAAGTATCACATACCCTCCAGACTGGATCTGTTTCTTGGTGTGTTCTTTACTATCGTAGTACCGCTGCAAATGTGCTGAACAACGCTCCTTTAAATATTTTGTTTCAAAACTGAAAAATAGCAAAACAACCAGAGTACAATTCATTAAAATCATAGAAAACATGGACTTTATCTTAAATATTAGTACATTTCCCACAAAAATGAAATCAACAAAGGATAGCTGCTTATTAGAATAACAAATTGCATCAATTATCTGTGTACATACATTCTGACAAAATTAACATTTTATAAATTTGCATACTTAATATAAGCCTCTAGGTGCTTCTGGAATATTGTCTTGGTCAGTTTGGTCAGGAACAGACTGTCGTTTCCCATCTTGAATATCGACAAATCTTCAGATAACTTCACCGTCCTAACAGTAAATAATACAATAATCAATTAGCATTTTGTAACAGTTGTTTAATCACTATATTAATGACCTTACCCAGTAATTAACGTCAATATCAGTATATAAAAAAGGTCAGACCTTTATCAGTTGTCTACGTTAGTACTGCTTCCATTCCACTTAATAAATCAAGGACAAAATTACTACTGATATTTATACTTATTCTAACATAAACTTTTGTTTTAAAATGATGATTTAAAATGTATTTAAAGTAGTTAACTTTGATTACACTACATTTCTTCAACATTAACATATTTCGAATCATTTCATCAAGCTTTTAACAAATGAATACCTCTTCAGGATAACAATAAACAATAACTTGTGACTCTAAAGATTTTTGAGAGTGAGACTTGGTTGTGTACATAAGTGTTTCATTTACCTACAAACAAATGATTAAAGAACTCACCTTGTATAAAGTTGAAATAGTGTGATTAGGTATTCCTCTGGATCGTCTTTGGATTCCAGTTTAGATGCGATGTGTGTCTGTTGAGAGAATAAATCACAATCAAAATGAAGCATGACACATATCCTTCATATAATTAGTATCACAATATCTAAAGAAGCTGTGACAAGCCAAAATCAATAAATAAATTTTTAAAAAAGCATGCTGAGTTGACCTCCTGTGTGGTATTGTTAGATCTTGTATTGCAGTGTATCATTAAATAATGTAGAGAAGTAGAAATTACAAGTCTAATTTTAATAAGATTGGTACCTGTAGTTTAGTGTTGTAGATATGTGTGAACAAATTTAGCTATCACTATGTACAAGCTTACCTGTAGTTTGGTGTTGTAGATTGTCTGTACAAATTTGACCATCACTGTGTACTGGCCTACCTGTAGTTTAGTGTTGTAGATTGTCTGTACAAATTTGACCATCACTGTGTACTGGCCTACCTGTAGTTTGGTGTTGTAGATTGTCTGTACAAATTTGACCATCACTATGTACCAGCCTACCTGTAGTTTGGTGTTGTAGATTATCTGTACAAATTCAGCCATCACTGTGTATTAGCTTACCTGTAGTTTGGTGTTGTAGATTGTCTGTACAAATTTAGCCATCACTGTGTCTGGACTGCTGAACACACTGGTGACGAGGTCACTAGTTCTTGTACACAATGGAACAACATCATCAAATGGATCCAGTTTCTGGAATGCCCCCTGGTCAACAAAATCAGGTCATATCAACTTAATCTAACATCTTATTCATCAATACAGATTTTATGTTTTAAATGCAAATTATTTGCAACACATTTTAATCCAAATCCTTAAATCATAAAAAATATTCTCTCTGAATATCATAATTTTAATATTCCATCTGAATAACATGATTCTAATATTCCATCTGAATAACATAATTTTAATATTCCATCTGAATAACATAATTTTAATATTCTCTCTAAATAACATAATTTTAATATTCTATCTGAATATCATAATTTTAAAGGTGTATTGATCTTACCCCTGAAATAAATACTATTGACTGTTGGAGCTTGATCCATGTTTGATTGTTATGATTGAGGTTTTATTAACACTATAATAGATCAATTTGATACTTACTTTCTGAGATTCTTCTATGAAGGCATCGATACATTCACCATAACCCTGGAAATGTCAAGATTCCCATCTTAATTTTTCTAATTACTTTTTAATCATTCGGTTCACTACCCAGAGATATAATTACAGGGATCAATAAGAATGTACTGCTCATCTTTTTTTCCATCAGTATTCAACAAGAAATTACATATAAAATGTCAATTATGCTTGCCTTACATTGTAGTAGTTTTTGTCATTTTTTACCAGGTTTGGCCCATTACCAAAAAAAGCATTAATATTGAAATGATCATACCATCCTCAAATCAACATCATCAAACCGTGATATTGGACAGTATGTATTCAGACAGCATATCAGACTATTACTATCTCGCATATCTCACATTTAGTCCAAGATCAATGTTCTTTTACCAACACATTTGATATAAATCAGAGATTAAATTTTCCGTACTTTAAAGTTAGACAAGACAAAGGCAACTCGTTTCATTTTCCGTCTGTCCTCATGACGATGGGCTATCAAAAACTCTGCAATCAATTCCTTCTCAATATGGAGGTATCGATCTGGAAACAAATACAATTTTGTGTAAGTTAATGAAATCTTATTCTTAAAAATTGTCAATGTTAAAATATGTACATACCCCATGTACATACTCCATCAAAATGTACAAACCCCATAAATATGTACAGGTATATATTTCATAAATACCAGGTATGCCATCATATACCAGAGACATAAGGGTAATGTAGTCTGTTATCTCCACAATAATACAAATAGAGGACTGGGCGACATTGTTGTCAATTCTACAGTTTTTAGTCATGAACAGACTGAACAGCATAGACTATTTATCTACTTTATTAGCGAGATAGAGATTGTATGTATCAGTCTGATCGAGTGGTGAGATGTCTGTGTTTTATACACTTGTTCAATGTAAATGTAAACTTTATTTTAAACCAATTGCAAAATAAATTACATTAACTTATATTAATCACTCTTGTTGTCCCCAAAGGAAGAATGCAAGGGGCCTTACTAAGGGAATCCAGAGAAACCCCACATGGTCAGACAAGTGAACCCATACCTTATCACGTCTGTTCACGGAATCATACCCCAGCCTCCTATCATTTGAGATGTAACATTACCTGTTCTCCAGTAAGATTACCAGCCTCAGGTTACTATATTTACATGACTAGAATGGTTTGGATGCTTTACATACATGTAGAGCAGCGGTACGTACCCCATATTTTCTTTCTGGCATTGTCAAATCTGCAAACACAGAAACATTTTCGTACATTAGAGAAATTCTAGAGATCTTAACATCACTCATAATATTAATGGCCGAACCATGAGTGCAACGGTACCGTAACCTAAAATATCTTGTTTGTCATTCATGACTGACATAAGTACGATCATAATGGAAGAAAAAAGGAGCATTGTTATTGATGTTTGTGCGAAGATGTCTATAACACAGTAATAAGTTACTTCCAGCCTCAGTACCAGAGGTAGTTATTGATGTAGTCTTGTGACTGTTGTTTGCTGGTATTGGTTTTTGTAATTACTATGAGACCATTGTTTAAAACTTAAAATGAATACTCTTACATACACTTGATAGGAAAAATAGTACAAACATATATCATGTGAAAGCATATTGTATATACATGTATATAAATGACACTGTGATTCTGATGGTAATATGCAAAACCATATTTTCTACGAAACACTGAATGTATACTCACTTTTCTCCCACTGGAAGTTCCAAAGCTATTTGATACAACTTCTGGATTATTTCTGCAGCCAATTGAAGCTAAAAAAGACATACAGGAGAAAATGAAGTCATTCCATATAATTACACACAATGAATCAACATCATAAACACAGACATTGAGGAAAAGTATGGGAAGTAATTCAGTCCTCAGTGATCATATAGTGTTGTCACCATGCATTGAATTAATAGATGGAATACCATACAGGAAACCAAAATACAATATTTGTTTTAAATGTAAAATACATAATAGGAGAGGAAAAATGCAATAACAAGACGGTCATTAGAGGTTTCAGAGGATGACATGTATGCAAACCAGGATTCAAGCTACCTGGCCACCGGCAATCAGCCCAGTCCAGTGCTACTGGATCTACCAATATATAAATAGGTTTAAAGAAAATCTTACTTGAAAAGGGTCAGTAAATACTGAAGACTTTGGTTCATCATAGTTAAGGAACTCATTAAAAAAGTTCATGAGTCGTTGGGCGTCGACGGCCCTGGCCCTGGGAGTGTTGACACCCTCCAGCTGGTCTCCCAGGTGGACAACCTTTGTAGCCACCAGGTTGATTCTCTCATCTAGTTCTTGAAAGTGGGAATAAGATGCCTAAAAACCAAACAAGTCAGTCTTATATCTGGTGTGTAGAGATTCTCTGTTATATCAGGCTTTCAATTACTTAAATACACTTTATAATACTAACTTCAATTTCAGAATTTTGAAAAGATCAATTATTGCCAATTTTGTTATCAAAATTATCAACATGTAACTAGCTATCATACCATCTTAATTAACACTGTCAGGAAAGCAAATCATTGTCACATTCAATCCTTTTGCCCTCCTACCATTACCAGGTAATCACTTTGTTTCACAGGGTAGCAATTGTCACAGAAGATAACACACAATATATACTGTATCTATTTTTCCTACGAAGAAGCCAATGCCAATGCTGACTTTTCATCATAAGTAATAGGCAGCAGGCTCATCTGTTATTCTGTATCTATACATCCTAATACCTTGTTACGCTTCTGAAGATCTGCCACTCTTTGCCAGTGTCTTTTCTCTTCTTCCTTACACGCATCTTCCAGTTTTTCTACTTTTTTCTCCATCTGTGTATTTTTTTCCTTCAAGTCCCGAATCATCTTTTCAAAAGAACCATGAAGCAACATTGGATCAAAGTCGTCATGGTTACTTCTTCCCTTGGTTCCCATGGTTCGCCATGCCAATCTTTCCACAAACTCATGAGCATTAAAAGGCTCCTGCATTAAAGTAAGATTTATGTAAGAAAAAGGCAACAGATGTTAAAGGACTATCTTAATTTGTGCTTTTACATCTAATTTTTAAAATTGCTGTAGACATATG
>NW_022981328.1:0-9380 GCF_902652985.1 Pecten maximus
GCGTTTAGTACCTTAATGTGGATGATGTGTGTTCAGACGATCACAGCATTTGACTAATGATGGATGATTGGGTTTTATCACGGATGAAACGTTATGGACACTTACACTATCTGTTTCGGTATTCATGCTATTTTTCTACAAATGCACATATACACCACAAACTCTCCGATAAAGTTAAAAGTTTTTTTTAGAAATTCTCCCGATAGTCTGGTTTTCTTTCCTTCGTCAATCAAACAGATCCTAAGCTCACCTTTAAGTTTTCTGATGATGGCTTCCTGTGTAGGACTGAGACGGCAAACAACTTTGTTGGATGAAATGTCCGTTATACTTATGTCTTCTTTCTTGGTCTGATCGATGTGAGCTTGCGCCATTGAAAAATGAATATGATGATGAAAACGCTGTCCTTTTATATGATCACATACCGGATCAGTGAACTTGACTATTACCATGTTGTCTAACTTTAACACCTGTGTCCTGGCTGAATGACTTGACTATTGGCATGCTAACATTTCCTCTTACTTTAACACTAGCCTGGCGCATGCATGTAAAAGCTGGCGTTTTTAACACCTGTGTCCTGGCTGAATGACTTGACTATTGGCATGCTAACATTTCCCCTTACTTTAACACTAGCCTGGCGCATGCATGTAAGACTGGCTTTGACATGCTAACATTTCCCCTTACTTTAACACTAGCCTGGCGCATGCCTGTAAAAGCTGGCGTTTTAATCCTCTTAAAATACATCTACTCGCAGGAGAGAGACATTTAGGCGGTGTCTCAATGGTACGGTCTCTGTGTCATGGATTAAAACTAAAACATCTGGGTAGATGATGCCCTTTATAGAACATACTATGTAACCTTAATATAACCTCAATGCAACCTGGAAATGTATATTGTTATATACCTAGCAAATGCAATTGAGAGAATATGCCGCATAGAAAAATTATCCTCACTTAAATAATATATATATAAAATGAGACTTTCAGAACAAGAGGCCCAATGGACCTGTATCGCTCACCTTGCTCTACAGCAACTTTGAAGTTGATTGAGGTCATTTCTACAGATACTATGCTGATTACCTCTTTATTCAAATATCAGTGTAAGCTAGGTTTATTCTTGTCAATAAATTTTCTACCACTTTATTCCAGCATTCTATTGTTCTAATATCAGGTCTCGGAGACTCTTGGCTATCGCAAAATCATTGTTTACAGATTAAAACCTATTTCACCCCTGTGATCTTGAATGTAGGTCAAGGTCATTCATTTGAACAAACTTGGAAGCACTTCACCCCAGCATGGTACAGGCCTAATCAAGTCCTTGACCTCTTGGTTGTCGAGAAGAAGTTGTTTGAAGATTTTAGCCTACTTGACCCATGTGACCCTGAATGAAGGTCAAGGTCATTTCATTTGAACAAACTTGGTAGCCCTTCACCCCAGCATGCTACAGGTCCAATATCAAGTCCCTGGGTCTCTTGGTTATTGAGAAGAAGTTGTTTTAATGAAAAAGTTGACGCTGGACAGACGGACGGTCGCACTCACTCAGATATACTTGTGGGTGAATTAAGGATTCATTCCGTGCAAAAATCTTCATCGCCTATGGGAGAGGAAATTTAATGTAAATTTGTGTTTTTTTCCCATATTTCATCATTAAATCTCACTGCATATGTGCTTTTTTAGCAAAGGAATGAACGGAAATTAAATGTGATGTCCATATCAAATTAAAACTTGTGCCTAGCACCCCACAAGTTCTTTGACAAAAGACTTCACCCCATAAGTTGATCTTGTCCGTATCACCGAACAGATAGCCGGACGACTGACGCCACACCACGGCATAATGAGCTAAAAATGAGGCTCACTTAAAGCTGACAACGCAAGTTAAAAAGCTTTCGCTTTGAATTTTTTTGACATTTTACTTAAAAGCTAATTAAAGACATATTCCCATACTGATTTTATTGTGTTGACAGGAGGTTAATCAATAACAAACAGATTTTAATGATAATAACAACATTTATTCTGATACATATGTAAAAGGCACAGCAATATTTAAATGTATACATACAATTAGCTATCAGTTGCTATTTTCCTGCACATGTGTAATGCTGTGGCATTCATAGCCTTATATTCCCCATTGGAAAACAGTTTAAAAACTACAATATATAATCATATACAGTAATTATATAATCGACAGTGGGAACATAAAATAGTGGTACCCTCTGGCCACCGGGACTTGTTACGAATTCCCTATCCGAGGTTCATAAATATATGACCCCCACAGTTCATACATATACGAACTGTGGGTTGGGAATTTGTGCCAACTTCCATGAACAGTTTCTCTAGTATGGTTCATTCAGACTTTGAGACATCAAATTCAAAGACTTTTCCAGGACTTTTCATGGGCACTGATTCCTGTTTGATGAAATTTTGACAGTTACATAACACAATAAAACAATAATACCTTGTTATGACAGGGCAAACATAAATAGCCTCTGTCCACAGGGATTTAGCACAAATTCCCAACCCAGGGTTCATACATACATAAACCCCAAAAAATGTCACCAAAAGTCTTGGAGAAGTCTAGAATCTTTTGTCCTGTCATTTTAATAACGTTGATATTGTACAATTCTGATTTAATTTATTTCAACACCAAATATCAAAGAACTGAAGAAATGTTTAAGGCATTTGTAGCAAAGAATTCCAACACTTATCCAGGCAAGTACTGAAATTCAAGGACTTTATCTGCAGTATAATGACTACCTATTCAGAGTTTACTTATATAATGAATTGTAACCCATAGGGCCTATATATACATGTACTACGTAGATACTGTAAACAGATATATTTTAGTGGTAATCATATTTTAGCATTTTTTTTGCTGATAAAACTCCGCCAAATTATAATTGTGCTAATTACCGTTTCCGTTTCCTTTTCTAAGGTAAATAATGTCTGTACGCCAATTTGATATCTGATCTGTTTAATGGTAAAATTTTTGTACCAGAAGATAAGTATGTTTACAGTATTTCGCTGTTGGCTAGCATTAATTGTGTTCATCTTTTAAATTGTTGTTGGTTTTTATATAAACTTTATATTATTACTACGCATGATACGACATAGACACTATTGAAGACGTTCAATAACTTTTATTCTCCCACCAAACAGAGACCGAGTCTCATTTTCTTCTATCATGCTGCCACTTAAACTCCTGGAATTTGCTGAAAAAAGGGAATATTGGAATTTGTACACAATCATGACCAAAACATGGTTCCCACAGTAAAAGTAGAAAGTATATACATACCAGATCACCCATTCAGATAAGTGGGAAGTTCCCTTTAGCCTTCAGAGGGAGAAGTCTCTAGTTCGAGTCCCAGCGACGGTATTTTTCATTCCTATAAGAGATTTGGTGCCTTTGGCAACTCATAGTGAAAACTATAGGAGACTGAAAGCTTAAGAAGCTTGGTTGTGGCTGGGGGTGAAGACTTTGTGAAGGAGGGAGTAATGTAAAAGTTGAGAGTTCATTGTATCAACTAGCTCAGACTAGCAGGAATTCCCCCTTTAACCTAGTGGTAGCATGTTTGGCATGAGAGCAAGAGGTCGATAGTTCAAGGTCGAGTGCAGGCGGGTATTTTTAATTTCTTCTTCCTATTACACAGTAATCCAAAAAATTACATCAAATTGTGATCCGTGTTAAGATCCAAGCTCAGCACCAATAAATGCAAGTTAATAAGTGAACATACATATACGTAATCATGTAAGGTGAAAACAACAGATGGCAGTCAGGAGTGATATATATATTAAGGTATAGATTTAAATATATACATACATATATAACATTATATAAAATCAAGCTCAGCACCAATAAATGCAAGTTAACAAGAAAGCATACATAACTATATAAGATGAAAATAATGCCAGCCAGGAGAGAATATATTTATATTTAAGAAATATCAAATATGACCAGAGTGTTAATATCCAAGCTGAGTACCATTAAATACAAGTACATTATACAAGATACAAAACTGATTCCAGTCGACAGTTAATTATTTACAGGTATCCTGGACTGGTCACGATATTTCAGTATTAGGTCCACCAGGTAATTGTGGTTATAAATAGAAATAAGAAATATCAATTTAATATGACAAGTGGCTGATAATGATTCAAAATCAAAGATGCACATGTACACCACCAAATGATTTATATAATACAATGGTTTCCAGCCTACATATATTTATAAAACATATTTCTGAATTTATTTTCCATTCCTAATTGTGTATATATATGCATACCGGGGGGGGGGGGGGGGGGGGGGGGGGGGGGGTATTATAATTTTTTTCCATGATATCATCAAAATATTCAAAAGAAAATTAAATACAGTATTTTCATTTTAGAACACAAAATCCAGCCTCCAATGGGACTAATAGTTTTATGTAGCCGTCTCAAAAGTAATCACAAAATTATCTGAGGTCACAACTGATGCTTGCTATCATTTTGTCTGTAAAATCTGTGAATTATGTACATACAGCAACTTATTTGAAAAAAAAAGCTGTTAACAAGAACCTGTGGTAATATACAAGAAGAGCACCATTGAATGCAAAAAAATATCAGGTGGATAAAAAATATCTCAGGTGGATAAAAAATCAGTAATAGACACAGGTTCTAGTCACAAGTTATTATCTATTTTGTAAAGTACAATATATAGTCATCCAAAGGAATCCAGAACCTGTGTCAGTAACTTAATATCTGGACACAGGTGCCCGACTCGTTTTATAAAATAATAACATATAAGAGTACATGTCATTTATATGTACTCTTATATGTTTTTATTTTATAAAATGAGTCAGGCACCTGTGATCTGGGTAATATCTTAGTGACAAACGATAGCCAAGTGTCATAGTATAATGTTACATGCTTTTAGATCAGGGAGTTAAAATGTGTAGGAAAAATAAATCAAAATATCATTATCACAGTAAATATCAACAAATAGGTCACAAGATTTCTATTGTAGAAATTATATGATCCTGTATCAATGGCAACCCAGGCAGGTGGGTAAAAATCGACAGGATCAAATTCACCATAAAGATGGCTGCCATGTTCGGGGAAGTTTTTGTAATATACTGTATGACCACCAGCCAGCCAGGCCCCCCACCAGCCATATGTTCCTGTGGTTATAATGGAATGGTTGCACATGCTCAGTATGGCTATATCTACAAACTGATGATTTTTCGGAATGACAACAGTATCAGGTCCAGTTAAATGTTTTTTACACCATACATAATCATCAGACACGACCAGAAATGTTATCGTTCTACCAGTAAATTTCTTCCGCATATAATTCATGGCATTGTTTATGTACTCCAACGGTGCCGATTTAAATCCGAGTTTTGTAGAACTTGGTATCATCATATCGGTCCGTCGAACGTGAACACTTATATATATAGATGAATTAGAGTTACTGCCCTTGTATTTTAGAAAAATCTTCCTTGCATCATCATATATATTTGGCCAAAATGTATATTCTTTTCGAATTTCTGATTCGTAGCTTTCAAAATATTTCCACGACTGAAAATACTGTTTCAGTGTTAAATTCACTCTGGGCATATTTTCCGTGCTACGATCATACTTACAAGGATATTGTTCTTCAAAGTCTTCCATACAAACCGGTTTCCAGGGCATTGTATGTTGTAGCTTAAAAATGGAGGAAAGACTGCTATATCTACTAATGAATGGTTGGCGATTATTTTTCATAGCGATTCCAAGTAGTGATGCATATGCAAACATCCAGTTACCAAGACGACCGTGGAGAGAGAAGGTGACATAGAGTGGAGAATGATGGGTTCGATGGGCCTCCTTTTCCCGATGAAGGACACATTTTGAGTAATTGTCGTCCCAGATTTTCCTTATGGAATGGATGTGGAATATCGACGGGACAACCTGTATCATTGACAACCAGACATACAGAGATGTACTGACTGTCCCAACCAGCAGGATTACACACGTTTTGTAGTGTGTCTTCATCGCCGAGTCCTGACACAGTTTTCAGTCTGTTTGTCATATCTGCTCATAAATAGTTAAACACATTGTTATTCAACAAGAAAATGTCCGCCTCTGAATTGAACCATCTGAAAAATAAATAACAACCGTATTTACAACCACAAAGGTTTTGTTTTTTGTTACATTTTTACCAGTGAAATATATCAAAATTATTAATTCTATAAGAGTGATATTTTTCAATAGTGAAAAATTTCATTTTTCTGATGTTACCAGTGAAATATATAGAGGATATCTAACAGTGCCTTCAGTAATACCAAATATATTTCACGAGTGGGGCTAATATTTTGATATTTTTCACGAGTGCGCAGCACGAGTGAAAAATATCAAAATATTGGCCCCACGAGTGAAATATGTTTGGTTTTACTGAAGACACTGTTAGATATTCTGTTTATTACATTTTTTATCAACGAAAATCCTACCCCGTATGCTAACTAGGACTACAGTGATAATTTGTAAAGAAAAAAAGTAGTTTCCCTTGTCCAGGTGCTGACATATATGTCGGGCTTTCTGATTGGTCAATTATTTTGGTATTTTCTAATCATTAATTTGATTGGTCAAATCAGCAAAAGTGATATTTTTCACTAGTGAAAAATATGATATTCTTCACTAGTGAAAAATATCACTTTTATAAAATGAATAATTTTTGATATTTCACTGGTAAAAATGTAATAAATCATTATTATTAATTCTATAAGAGTGATATTTTTCAATAGTGAAAACATTTCGTTTTTCTGATGTGTCCAAACAAAACAAACGACAATGGGGCAAATTAAAAGTTGACATAGTATACTTTGCTATAAAATTGTATATTAGAACATTTTTTTTTCTGATGCGACTAATATTTTGATATTTTTTATCTTGGCAATTACCAAAACATTAGCCCCGTGAAACTCATGGGTCTCTCTGGGTTCAAATGATTAACTTTACAATAAGCTTTTTTAATATCCCAGATAGCATGACTACGTTGGGCCAACGTTGGCATATGGTTGTACGGTTGGCCAATGGTTGGCGTTGGTCATACAACGTTGGCCCGACGTTGGCCCAACAACAACTTGTTTTACTCGATAGCAAGTGAAGATAAGTTGGGAACACTACGTTGGCCCAACATTGGCCCCCTGTTAGTACATTTCAGTGCTGAATTACCTAGGTTGGTCCAACGTTGGTCCTATGTTGACCCGATGTTGTAAGCCCAAGCAGGTTTACAACAAATTCAAACAAAAGTGATTATCTGTAATCAAAGTTGATATATATATTATCAATCATTTGTAAAAATACACTTCATAAGATTTTTTAATAGTGATTTTTTTTTTCAAAATCACTATATAATAAAATGTATTGTATTCTCACAGCAAGGGTCGGACCAGTTCCCTTGGTAACCGTGACATCTGATACTAGGGATGGTCAAGCTGCCTGCAGATGTTACATTCTTATCAGGGACCTTGTCCGAGCTGTTTAACTGGTTGTATACAGTACACGTGCTATTTCGACTTACACAGAAGATATTTGGATTAATCACGAAGAAGAAAGAGAGCATTTCTTTGATCAAAAGACAATGTAAGTAGGCTATATGATTTGCTTAATTATATGTTTCAATTCCTGAAGTAATTTTAGTATATTAATTAATTCCACAAGACCACCTGCCGTACGTACACTACCGTACGTACACTTTTGCTTGCTAGATATCGGGGTCATAAAGTTTTCAGAATTTATTTTTCATTTCTTACACACACACACATATATACTAAGTATATTTATCTACAAAATTTGTGTAGCTGTTCCATGTTCAATGTCAGATCGTTTGTAATTCCCTTGTTTCTTGATAAAGGGGCAGATTGCCTCGAAAATACCTGTCTGTACTGTCGTTATTACTACTTGACAAATTTCATATATATATATAATCTATATATAATAATGTAAATTACTTTAATGCCATAATGCCATAACTGCAGAAATGTCCAGGTTAGCGATTCAGGCCATCTGTGCCGCCTGATTTTTACATTCTGTGTAGATTTGATATATTGTTTTTTTATTCCAACAGCTACAGTAAGGAAGAACCGCCTGTGTGCGACAGCAACAGATTCGGAAATTGCAGCAATTGCAACAGATTGGTTCAGATTTGCTTGTGATCGCGATGGTGGCAGGAAAAGGAGAGAGGAACAAAAAAGGGCACAACAGGCAGCTACTGCAACTATCAATGCTGTGCTTAGTGACAATTCCGAACAGGACTGATCTGGGACAGATAACTAAAATTAACATCTGATAATCATTTATCAGTTTTGACTCTTTATAATGATATATAACGTACTGTAATCAAAACTGTTGATTGTATAAGAGAATAATGTACATTTACTCACTGTATTGTCATCATATACAAATAAATTGTAAAGCACTTGCCAATATGACAACTGATTAATTTTTATGTTGCCAGCATTACACATAAGCATCACTTTATCTACTATTTGTTACGTTGGGCCAATGTTGGGCCTATGAAGGTGAAACCAATAGTTGGAAATACACACTTGAAGCCAACGATGGGCCAACGTTGGCTATCTGACATACAATGTTGGTCCAACGATGGGCCAACATTGGCTATCTGACATACAATGTTGGTCCAACGATGGGCCAACACGTTGGGCCAACGATGGGCCGATGAGCAAAATTACATTGGGCCAACGTAGTTTGCCAACATTGGCCCTACGTAGTCAACATCTGTGGGCCAACGTTGGCCCAACGTAGTCATGCTATCTGGGATTGAGTCTCAGCGAACAGTCATATAAACTTTAAAATAAACTTTTTTTTTTAATATTGAGTCGCGCTGGGTTCATATTACTAACTTTTAACAATGATTTCTTTTAATATTAGGTCTCTGTGAACATTCATATCATAAACTTTACAATAAACTTTTTTTTTTAATATTGAGTCTCTGGGTTCATACAGATAGGTCTCTGGTTCATATAAAACTTTAACAATAAACGTTTTTTAATATTGAGTCTCTGTGAACATTCATATCATAAACTTTAACAAAAAACTTTTTTTAATAAGATCTGCTGAAAGTTTCTTATCTCCAAACATTTGTATTTAGCTTCAATATGCATAGAAAGATAGAAAATTATGCAATTAAAAAAATAATAAGAAAAAAACATTTGAAATTTACCTATTTAAAATATTTTTTATATAACTATTATATATAATAATAGAATAAAAATTAGTTTAGAACTATGAAATTGAAACCGTAATAATGTGTAATAAGAAAAGGTTAGCCAACGACAGCTTGTTACCACAGGTGCCTGACTCGTTTTATAAAATAATAACATATAGAGTATGCATTTATAGTATTAT
>NW_022981329.1:0-9309 GCF_902652985.1 Pecten maximus
AAAGTTTTGTTAAAATCCAGGAAATGTTTAAAAAATTTTCCATTATTTTAAAAACTCAAACGTCTTTTTAAAGTAGTCTCCATAACTGTAAGTTACAATTGAAATTATCAAACTCCAAAGATCTTATTCATACAAGGCTGTAGTCATGAGTTTCATGTTAGTCCGTTCATGTACTCTAATTATCTTGTACACAAGGTCAAAAGACAAAGACAGTAAACCTGAAAAGGGCCATAACTTTGTTGATTACAATTGAATTATCACAATTGTTTTACTTATTCGAAATCATATTGATAAAAGGTTACATATCAAGTTTCATTAAAATCCGTCCATATTTACCCATGTTATGTTCACAATGTCCAATAGCAATAAAACTGCAAAGGGCTATAACTCTGGAAACTACAATCGAATCGTCCCAAATGTCAAACTCTTAAATCTGAAAGATAGGTTATCGTATTCAAAATGTCCAATGGCAATAAAACTATAAATAACCATAGCTCTATAGGTAACATTTTTTTATCGGCTGCTCTGAGATGATCTTATTGATATCAGATTGTATGTGTCACGCAGCAACCACGTGGTAGTGATCACTTGGGTATAAGGGGGATAACTAGATTATATTTTCTCGAACAAATACCCGAAAGATGTCGATCGCTCCAAGTGCAGTTTTGATCACTGGTGCAAACAGGGGTCTGGGATTGGAATTCGTCAGACAGATCGTCTGCCTTCCAACTCCGCCAAAATATTTGTTCGCAACATGTCGGAACCCAGATTCGGCAACGGTAACATTCGTATCCACTTGTTTTGACATACATATGCCGCATGGAGGTATACATATGTTCTATATGTTGACCCACCAGAGGGCCAGAGAGATCATTATAAAGGATCGGTTAAGTCACTCGATTTCTAGATTTTACCATCATAAATCTGTATACACATTTGTATATTTACATTCATTAATATTACTTATTTGAATTACAGGTCAAACATTAGGAAGTTGTATTTGAACCTGGTGTTTATCAAATTACAGGTTTAAGACAACATCCTTGTCCTATAATATGTGCTTTCGAAGGTTCATATGGTAATATTTAATTACGTGTAGTATATTTAATATTTTGTTATATAGGGCTAGGCTGTGTACCTTCTGTATTCATTGTTCTTAGACTTATTTTCCCTTATAACACCCTGTAGGGCGTTTGGGTCACTGACAAGACCTAGAACGAGACATCTTTAGTATAAACTCTCTGATTTATTCATATTTTGTGGACAATAATTTTATGTTACTCTAACGTATTCTCTGAAAATTGAATTTAAGTCCGCGAGGTATGCCGCTACCCTGCCTGTTCCGTATAAATCTTCATGGCTTTATACATAGATATATATATATATATAGATATAGATATAAAGAAAGTCTCGAAATTCGGCATAAGTGTCTTGACTGACTAAAAGAAGGTTACTACAGTTCATGGAATATCCATACACACCGAAGTATCGTGATGAAATCACGAGGTTCATTAAAATTCGTTATTGTGATTTTTACTTTCAACTATTTTGATACCATTTTAAATCTTACTTGTTGCAAGCATTTTCATTGTCAGATACAGCGGCGTAATAATTTCTAAGAGTAAAGAGTTTGTCAATAAAAGTGGATTTCCACAGGGATGGTGTAGAGTAAATTAGATTATAAATATCAACTTCAAAAACAGGCGTCTGCTTCTGGCTAGTATTAATGAAAAAAACTTAGCCCCTAGGGGCTAATAATTTTTTTCATTAATACTAGCCATAAGTAGACACCTTTGCTTCAATACATTTTTATGTTAAATGTATAAAGCCACATAAGAAAAAGTCAAAATTCAGGCACAACCCCTGAAAACGTCAATCCCTTTTCCTGAAAGTCTTGGAAAAATTCTTGAATTTAATGACAGAAAATCCCGGAAAAGTCTTGAAATTCGAAGACTCAAATTCTCTGAACTATTTTCATATACATTATAAATAATAGCAGCGGCTCGAGATATCAATAAGTGTTATTTCTTGCTCTTTAAAAACGATGTCCTGTTCAGAATTCGCCTCCTCTGCCATATTTAGCATTTGTTCAGGCCGTTTTTGTTTCTCTTATTCCCCCTCCAGATGTCCACATCTTTGTTCTCCTACATCACGGAGTCCAAGACGGACAAAACACCTGTATTATCCAGGTTGATTTTACAACCGTTAGAGATTATAAGTTAGCATGTTATCTTTCAGTCTCTTCAAGACATTGCTAAGACACATTCCTGTATAAAGGTGATGAAATTCGGTAAGTAGATATGTATCAAAATTCCTTAAGTGTATTTAAGGTACCCATATCGGATCAATTTTCACACAAAAAAAGTAGTCTTTAATATACTCTCGTGTTTACATACATTAATCACAAATGTGTAGTCTTAGAATGCATAACAACATAATGTTTTTCTCTGTAGACTATCAACTTACGAGTCAAGAGAATAAACATTTCATAGTGTCCAATGTTGCTATTATAAATATCACTTTTGCTGATTTGACCAATCAAATTAATGATTAGAAAATACCAAAAATAATTGACCAATCAGAAAGCCCGACATATATGTCAGCACCTGGACAGGGGGAACTACTTTTTTGTATGCAAACTTTCGCTGTAGGCCTAGTTAGCATACCGGGTAGGTTTTTCGTTGATAAAAAATGTAATAAACAGAATATCTAACAGTGTCTTCAGTAATACCAAATATATTTCACTCGTGTGGCTAATATTTTGATATATTTCACTCGTGCTGCGCACTCGTGAAAAATATCAAAATATTAGCCCCACTCGTGAAATATATTTGGTATTACTGAAGACACAGTTAGATATCCTCTATATATTAAATACAAAGATCATTCTTAAATAATGGCATTCTCACAAAAAAAATGCTCATTTGAAGTGTACAATATTGAAAAATTCAGTCCGTGATCCATTTTGGGTACTTATATTTGGAAAAAAACTGGCAGCGATAATCGATGATAAAAATAGTTCACGACGTTAGTGACGTAGTATACGCACCCATACTTGTGTGATCGTAGAATACTCTTCCAATTGTCAGTATTATTAAGTATATAACATTTTATATGCGGTCATCTAAATGGATCTCCTTCATCTTCTGAATTTTTTAACAAATGAACAAAATGTTTATTGGTAATTCGATCGGGGTACTATCACCTATATACAAAATGT
Organism: Pecten maximus; assembly: GCF_902652985.1. Lineage (NCBI taxonomy): Eukaryota > Metazoa > Mollusca > Bivalvia > Pectinida > Pectinidae > Pecten > Pecten maximus. The sequence continues at coordinate 3,221 of NW_022981329.1, forward strand.
ATATATATATATATGTGTGAACTTGGTTAGTATAATATATTATATAAATCTTAGATTTGTATTCGACTTCACGAGAACATTAATTTAAATTACTAAATAATGGTTACAAAAATTGAAAAATCACTTCCTGTCAAATTTTGTTCTGATTCGAAATACACCACTAAGTGGTCGAAGTGAGCAAAAGTTCAATCCATTCGTTGATTCTTTTACACAGACGAACTTTCATTCTAACCAAGATCCTTATTAAATTAATCTTTCCGATGCATATTTTCTGAACCACATTTAACAAGGAGGTTTCTATCTGGAGAAGAATTCAAAACAATTTGACACGTTTTAGATTTGTTTTAATGCATGTGTTTGGAATACTTTCATTGCTAAACTTTCGGAGCAAGATAGAAATGTAGGGTGCGCCTGGGCCGCCTTGACGGCGACACCTTTTTATTTAAAAGAATTGTGACATATTTTCTCATTTGAGAATTGCAGAGTTTGAGTTTGGCTTTAATATATCTACCAATTTTTAATGTACATGTAGTATATGTATAATGCACATCTTAAAGTCCATGTCATTGTGAACTTAGATGCACTTATTTACTCTCTCCTTAAAGATGGAATGATGAAATGACATTTTAATTATGAAATCATGACATGAGTAGAGCCTTCCTTTCGTTTTGATAGCGTTTTAAGAATGACCCCACTTGCTTTGGCTACAGTATAAGGTCTATTATGAGGAATTGTCTGACATGAGTGTTCAATTTTCCTTCAGGTGTTTATTGGCTAAGTGTATCATATTTCTGATTTTGCAGTTTTTTTAAGCGGCATATCACTTGATAATGATTGTCTCTAGACTTGCTTATGGTATGGGATATGAAGATGTCATCTTCGTTGATATTGATATTAAGGAGGTTGGTAGATCCCCAGTATGGATGTTTTGTCTTGTTCGTTCCCAATCTCTCTAGATAATACCCAAGTTCTCCAATTTGTCCGTCTAAGTTACCTACGGTTTCTTTTAGATAGCTACAGCAGTAATTAAGCAAAGAATTTTAACAAGTCGACTTCTCCATTGAGTTTAGTCTCAGTATTGCAACTAGAAGTGTGACTTTCTGACTAATTAAGCCTCAATATTACAACTAGGAGCGCGACTTTTTTGACTGATTAAGCTTCAGTATAACAACGAGAAGCATGACTATCTGATGGATTTAATGTTCGCATTTCTGTTAATTTTGCAAACACACTGCCAGTAAAATTAAAAGCCTTTTCTACTTTTTTTTTTTTTTTTTTTTTTTCTAAAGTCTTTATATTACCATATTGTCCGTACACTTTACAATTGACTACTGGCTCATTTGGTTTCTTGGTAATCCGTTTTTGGATTAGATTTTTCGGACTGATTTTAATTTCATTCTGATTAACCAACATCAGAAATATAAAGACTCTCCATTTATTCAATCCATCTTCTATCAGGTCAAACACCCTCGTATTGTTCTTTTATATTTCTGTTGATCATAGTTAGCTATCGGAGTTCCTCTATACCGTACATCTGGTATACGCAATATTCTACATTTAATTAAGTTAATATATACATTTTCTAGATGTATGCGACTTCAGTAGCTACAGTAACCTGAAGGAGAACATTTCCTCGATACTAGAAGGTGAAGGCCTTAACTTAGTTGTGTGTAATGCTGGCATCCTAGTTCGGTCAAGTTTCACGGACACCACTCCAGATGTGATGACGTCAGTGTATACAACAAACGCCATAGCACCGATGATTCTTGTGCAGGTAATACCGTTACAAAGTTGAATTATGCACAGTATAACATTATAAAATTCTATATATATATATATATTAAACAATTATTATAAAACAAGGGCATAAGTCAAAATTTACATGAATTCTGGCTAAGCGAGTTCAAGACATGGCCAAATTGTCTTCCTTTATCTTTTTCTGTGCTCTGTTGGATATGCTATATTAATTTACATTTCGTCCATCTATAAAACAAAAACATAATTAATGTACATATTACGGTAGTATGAGTCTAATTCTATAATAATAACTGCTATGTGTTAGCAATGTATATATAAAATTGCTTGTGACAAATATACATGTTTAATATTGCATGTAAACTATAACAACAAAGAATACCGACAGGATAACGAAATCTTAATTGCAACAACTTATAATCGATAAAACGAGATCAAAATATGAAATATAGATTTACATGTAGAAACCTGAAAAATTACAAGGAGATTAAGACCAGGTACCCCGGTAGAGTAAGCGTCATCATCGACGACACCCACCATGAAAATTTAGTAAAATCTGGGTTAAGTCACTTTTCAAAATGCGAACTTGGACATGTAAACATCGTTATTAGGGGAAGCAAGATGTACCTTTCTAGAAATGGAAAATCAATTATTCTTTTGGGCTTTTGAAAAGTCTGTAGTGTCCTTGATTTCAAGTTGTATAGGGTATATCTTATCGACATGATCAATTAAATGTTTGTTATCTAAATCGCATACCTTTAGGTGAAATTAAATGGCTTTGCAAGGTCTATATTATCTGTTATAATAATCTCTTCAATACATATGATCAGCCTAATATGGGAACGGAGATAAATCGGCGAACAGAGGGACATGGTTTCTTCCCATGGAAAATGTATAATGTTATATGCAAGCAATGTATAATATTATATGTTAATGCATGTCATGTACTGAAAATATATCATATTGGCATATGAGTATTGCATGATATTGATCAACTCTGTAAAAACACTTTTGTAACAATTTTTTTATACAAACAACGAAGTCGACATGTAACATAGATATGGTGTATTATATATATATAGATGTTAAATAAAGATACACTTGACGAATCAACCTGTAGATCATCTGTTCCTGTAATGCACATGTATGTTGATTTTTCTTTATATAACAATTAACATCTGATAACGTACATTTAAATCTCTAGACTTTCGGGCCGCTGCTTAAACTAGCGGCACAGAAATCGTCGGAGAAAGGAATGTCCTGGCGAAAAGCCGCAGTGGTGAACGTATCGTCAATTCTGGGGTCTGTGGAGAGTACCAGCAGTGGTGGTATGTACCCACACCGGGCTTCAAAGGTAAATATCTCAACAAGTTCATATACATTCTGAAAATGCAGGAGATATGTAAAGACAACAGGTCTCAAGAAGAATATGTATATATGAATAGATTTTTACCATGTAAAAAATGTTTAATATGTTTAAAAGAGGTAGTTGTAGGTGCTGTCTTTAAAAACTAATAGTAAGCAATATATAACATTTGCCTTTAAATATATATATATATCTTTGTGTGTTTCACCTCCTTCAAATTATCGTTAATATCTAATATGATTATCTATGATGTTACCGACCCACAGATTGGGGAGAACGTATACATACAGACCGGACAAAAATATGTCCCAGAGGAATGGAAACTAAATACAGAAACGTAAACTGGAATTATACTACTTCTTTTTTTTTATGAAACTAGTTTGTTAATATGTGTTCTCCGATTGTTTTCTGATATAGGCGGCACTGAACATGATAACGAAAACCCAGAGCATTGATTTGAAAGCGGATGAGATTCTAGCTGTTGCCGTCCATCCAGGTTGGGTTCGTACTGATATGGGAGGCCAGGCAGCCCCTGTCTCTCCGACTGAGAGTGTCCAAGGTATGCTCGGCGTCTTCTCCACACTGTCCGAGGATACCAGTGGTAGGCTGTTTAACTATACGGGTGAAATCCTGCCGTGGTAAAATGATCTGGCTTTAGTCATCCCCAGGCCTGGTGATGAAAGTTGACATTGCGGGTAGGCGATTGGACTTTACTGGAGAACTGTCGTAAGAATTCCCCAGGACTGGTGATGAAAGGTGACATTACTGTCCGGTATTCCTCAGGGCTGGAGTTACCACTGCTTCATATCGTTTCCATACAATCAGATACAGTTTATCTACATATATGCGTGCTTATCAGGTAATGTTCGTCTAGTTTGATTCTGTCATCTATTTCGATTGGTTGTATCATATCTTTAGACAAACCCTTTCACTTACGTTTCATGTGTATTAGGATCACTTGGTGATTATTAAACAACAGGCACTGTAACCAGTCTAAGATCTTTTGATTTCAGTCATAGACCTGACCATGGGCCGAGAAAAACTGATGACCAAAATTTCTTGGATCTCACGCACCATGGCCCGATAATTCTGTTTAGTTTCTTATCGACATTTTTCAAATTGCAACGAAGTAAATTACATTAAACTACATCATATTATGACTATGGCGACATTGACGTATTGGTGTATTTCATAACAAATATGCCGCTAAACTATTTATAGAAACACCCGTATAATGTCCTACATTTGAGTCAAAATGGTTCAATATCATATGGAATCTAAATGTAGTGATATCAGTCCACTTTGTGGATTTCTAATTTTCAAACAGTTTACTAATGAGCTTACTTCCGATATTTGGGTCATACCACATGACCTTCAATATCTGAATGACAGGTCAGTGGTGAGAAGGTGATCAGAAAAATTAACATTGGAATCAATTAAATACGTGGTACATCTGAAATGTTATATAGGATTTTCAGGAAACACAACGTCAACATTTACCAAATGTAAATGTAAATCAAAGTACTGAAAGTACTGAAGACACAAACGAAAACAAATTATTTTAACTGCTTTTGTTTAGTGGGGACATGGTCAACTTTGTATGGAACATCACCAATACCTGATTAGGACTAGGACAAAATATTGGCAAGAAAAGAAATTCATATCTACTTTTGATTGCAAGTGCGTCTTGGCAGCTAATTTTCAGAATAGGTACTCGGGTAATCTTATTTGACATCTTCAATGGGTTAATGTATACGTAGTTGTAGATGTAATATGAAGGTCCTAGATTACCTGTAAAATTAATGAGGCCTTTCTTTTCAAACTTTTGAGGATCCCATGCCTATAAGCGCTTCACAAATTATCATTATCATTAGCATTTGAAAAAATATTTATACATTTGATGTAGCGCCCCATCTAGCTACCAGCTTTTAGATAAGAGAGAGCTCAGGTAAAAAACATTTGTGTGATTGTTTTAGGATTTTATCGTGTGTGCGAGCCCTGGTTTGAATGATGTTATGTCAAGGTTTTGAATGATATTTTGTGGCAGATTGTTCTATCCCTTCAGTGCCTTCTGTAAAATAGCGATAACAAACTTCAATTGTCAAAATACAATATGGCTGCCTGTCGGCCATGTTGTTTTCCGATTAGTCTCAAAATGCAATATCCATAACTAGGCACCGAGGGGAACCTACATATAAAATTTGAGAAAGATCCCTTCAGCACTTTCGGAGAAATAGTGATAACAAACTTCAATTGTCCAAATCCAAGATGGCTGCCTGTCGGCCATATTGTTTTCCGATTGGTCTCAAAATGCAATATGCATAATTAATGTAAGCACCAAGAGGAACCTACATATGAAATTTGAGAAAGATCAATTCAGTGCTTTCTGAGAAATAGCAATAACAAACTTCAATTGTCAAAACCTAAGATGGCTGCCTGTCGGCCATATTGTTTTCCGATTGGTCTCAAAATGCATTATGCATAACCACCCACCAAGGGAAACCTACATATCAAATTTTAGAAAGATCCCTTCAGCACTTTTTGAGAAATTGCGATAACAAACTTCAATTGTCCAAATCCAAGATGGCTGCCTGTCGGCCATGTTGTTTTCCGATTAGTCTCAAAACGCAATATGCATAACTAGGCACCGAGGGGAACCTACTTATGAAATTTGAAAAAGATCCCGTCAACACTTTCTGAGAAATAGTGATAACAAACTTCAATTGACAAAATCAAAGATGGCTGCCTATCGGCCTTATTGTTTTCCGATTGGTCTCAAAATGCAATATGCATAACTAATGTTAGCACCAAGAGGAACCTACATATGAAATTTGAGAAAGATCAATTCAGTGCTTTCTGAGAAATAGCAATAACAAACTTCAATTGTCAAAACCTAAGATGGCTGCCTGTCGGCCATATTGTTTTCCGATTGGTCTCAAAATGCATTATGCATAACCACCCACCAAGG
>NW_022981330.1:0-9393 GCF_902652985.1 Pecten maximus
CCCAAAAGGGGGGAAAAAAAAAAAGGTTTGGGGGGGCCCAAAAGAGGGAAAAAGGGGGGGTGGGGGCAGAAAGGAAAGAAAAGGGGAAAATAAATTTTTTTGGGGTAAATGGGGGGTTTTTTTTTTTTTTGGGGGAAAGGGCCTTTTTGGTTTAAATAAAAAAAAGGGGGGGTTTTGGGGGGGTTCAATTTAAAAAAAATGGGGTTTTTTTTGGGGGGTTTTTTTAAATTTTTTTCGGGAAAAAATTTTTCCCCGGGGGTTTAAAAAAAGGGGGGGATAAGGGGAAAAAAGGTTTTTTTAGGGAAAATTTTTTAAAAGGGGGGGAAAAGGGGGGGGGGGGTTTTTTAATGTTTTTAAAGAAAATTTAAAATTCAACAAGAAAGGGGAAGGTTTAAAAGGGAAGGGGAAAAATTTTTTTTGGGGCCCTTTTTAAAAGGGAAAGGGAAAAAAATTTGGTTTTGGGGGTAACAAAATTATTTGGGGGGGTTTTTTTTGGGGGGAAAAGGGGGATTTTGGGGGGGGGGGAAAAAAAGGGGAAAAATTTTTTTTGGGGAAAAAAAAATTTTTTTTTTTTTTTTTGGCCCCCTTTTTGTTTTTTTTTTGGGGGGGGGGCCCTTTTTTTTTTTTTTTTTTTCCCCCCCCCCCCCCCCCCCCCCCCCCCCCCCCCCCAATGGGTTTTTTCGGGAAGAAGGCGGTAAAAGGCCCCTTGTAAAATTTTTGGGAAAAACTTAAAACCCAAAATGGGGATTTTATTTTTAATTTAAAATTAAATTTTTAAAAGGGGGGATCTTGGATTTGGCCATTTTGGTTCAAAAAACTTTAAGTTCAGGTTGGGTTTAAGGGCCCCCCTTAAATGGGCCCGGGTTTCGAAGGGAAAGCTTTGTCAAAGCCATTACTTTTTTTGTTAAAATAGATAGAACGGGATGTGTGGAAAACATCGGGGGTGTGGTATAAAAATAAAAAAAGGAGGTTGAATTTTGGGTATACAATTGGAGAGTGGAGAGGTTTTTAAGGGTTTAAAGGAAGCAAACAGGTAAGAATTTGTTGGGCGGTTTTTTAAATTTATTTGATAAGTTAAAATTAACCAGAAAAGAAAGGGGAAAAAATTTTTTTTCCCCCCCTTTTAAAAAAACCCCGGACACTATTTTTTTGGAATTTAATTAAACCAAAAAAAATTTTGGAAATCAGTTTAAAAACCCCTCCCAAAAAATTTATACCCCTGGGGAATTTTTTATGATGTCTCCTTTTATTTTTGTGTTTTACGAAAACAAAAGAGGAGTGAAAAGATGGAAATTCCGACGACGTAATGGGTTTTTCTAACAGAGAAAGCAGTGAATCTTTCCCAAGAATGTCATAACATTTAGAAGCGTCAAGTCAAAGACCAAGTGTTAATTTAACGTAAGGTGATTATCTGATATGGTGTTAGCCTCATTGTAACAATGTATTGTACTTTACCGCCTTGTGAACCTAATATACAATTATGGCCCTCTGTGGAGGGATATATCCAGAATTATGTCCCTGGGAAGGGTTATTTTCCCGAGGGCGTAGCCCGAGCGAAAATAACTCTTCCCAGGGACATAATTCTGGATATATCCCGACACAGAGGGTCATAATAGTTTTATTATACCGAAAAAAAAAACACAATAAATTGAATTTAATAAATTGTATTTTATTGATTTATAACAGCAAAATATATAGTAACTGTATAATTAACAACAGACATAATAAAAACACCAACCAAAGTATAACGTTTACAGAGTTACTTCTGTACATTAACGGTGAAATTGACATCCAGTAATGTAAGGCATGAATCCTTGCCTTGTGATATCTAGGTATCACATTGGTTAGTGTTTTGAAGGTTGAAGTTGGAAGTGGCATTGGTAACATGAGCAATGTTTGTAAAGTTAGTTGGGGTATTATCACCATTCAGTCCAAGAGTAGATGGAGATTGTTTATTTTCAATGTCATCTTGACCAATTTTCAATGTCATCTTGACCAACAACTTTTGACCGATCATTGACTTTGTCCATAATATCTACAGGTTCACCAGAAAGTAACGTTTTCAATTGTTCATCTGTTAAGGTGATTTCCTCAAAGCCGTCATCAAAATGGTCATCGTTTCCCGTTTCATTCGCAACAGAACACGGATCACAAACAGCATTTGTCAAAGCCGCACTCATCTCCATCTTACGTTCAAAAGAGGTTACACTAGAATACGAGCGGATGGATGTTTCTGATTTGTGGCCAGAAACAGTCATGATGTCGCGTGATTCAAATTTATCAAAATCCAGAACAGAAATTGATGTAGCTCTAATAGAATGGTTGGTATACACTTGCGAGAGTTTCGCTTGCTTGGATGTGTTAGGCATCATTTGAGACAGCGTGTTTTTGCCAACAGACATGGTCATCAGTATCATCAAATGCATCTTTAGGACGTTGCCATAAATCATTATTCATGGGATGAAGCTTCGAGATGTATTTCTTGTATGCAGCAACAGGACATAAAGGGTGATCTGCAATGACAAAATTTAATGGTCCTTAATTTGGGCCTATAACATTGTAAAAAAAATCAACGCGACACTGGAGTTTATGAAGTAGATTCTAGATCTAATACAAAACTAATATCGTCGAAATACAGTGTATTACAAATCATCCAAATAAAATGTCGCATACCTGCATTGGCGTACATTCATCCTTCAGTGATTGTACTGCCATTTTCCCGATGATTCTTATAAAGTTCGTCCGCTACTTGACACACATATTCTCGCTGCTTGCTGTCTGTCATTTCTTTGAAAGTATCTTTGGTCATGTTACGCAAGTTTTCCCTTCCTCGTCTACACAGAAAAAAACATTATGTCGTACCACACTTTCTGTTGCAGACCAGTTGGTGTAGATGGATTCAAAGCCATACTGGTATAAACATTTCTCAGCTCGTCTGCTTCTATTTGGAGTGTATGGTCGGTTTGACCAAGTTCCTTCCTTTGCAAGTCTACACAGACTGCAGAAAATACCTCATTCGCTTTCCTAAAATTAATCCCTTAATTATATCGATATCCATCTCACTCTTGAAGTGGCGTGAAAGACCAAATCTGATGCTTTTTAAGGCCGAAAGTTTTGTATGGACTGGTGACGCGTCTTTCTTTCTGGCATCGACACAAAAGTTTGACAGTAATACTGCCAAAGATTCTGGGCTGCTGTTGAAAAGATCGATCTCACGATCTGTTTCGATACAATATGCTTGTAAAGCTCGAAGAGCATATTTTGTGGCCTTTTTGGTGTTTAAAGCATCCTTGCTGTCCAATATATCTCTGTTATTTCTACTTCTGTTGATCGGCCAAATCGTGATGACACTGCCATTTCAAAAGCCTGTGTTGTTGTTTGTGTTTCTGGAACCAGACGACAATAAACGCCAAAGAGTTCCACTGCCCGACTTCCGATGCAGGCGTGTTCGATGACGAAGGGTTATTCATCGGGAGGAGGGGTTATACACCGGGGTATAATACTCTGCTGCCATGGTTTCATGGTTATTCGACGGGTTATACCCCGGCGACGTCATTTGTCAGGGGATATTCGATTTATAAAATGTCAGGAGATATGTTTTCGTACAATGAAAAGAATTCTAACAAAAGTGAGGTATAATAATGTGTAATATCACTCCAAAGTGACTAATTATGTTTACAGGACTGACAAACTACACACCATGTGTACTCTACATGGCCTCAGACCACACTTATACTTCTGGGTCGTTATACTTAACATTCAAACTCAGTCACATTGCTTGGTGTCAGTACATATTTTGCTCTCTTTGATACTCTAGATTTCCACATCACTGTACCCCCAGGGGACCCTTGACCACTTGACCACTATAATTACCTGATTACTACTAAATAAGTGACCCCCAAATGTGTCCATGCAATTATTTCCTTTAAAAACTTTCAGAATAAAAAAAGTTAGACATACTGAGATATCATATAAAAAAGTTATTCACTAATGTATTCAAAAATCTTTTTTAAATCTTGAAATTTCCAGTTTTCCCTAAAGCCAAATGCTCCCAAACAACCTAAAATTCTAGTTGCACACATGTATTAATTAGTGATGGGACATCGGTTGAAAATCTGTTTCGATTATCGGATCACATCGGATAGGACAACCGATGTAGTCAACCGATTAATAATCGGTTAAATCACAAGTGTTTTGTTTCAGTTATTAATCATCATTTTGTTATGTAATGTGTATCAATAATTATCTTTTGTAAGTGTAATTATTCCTATTTCTTAGTTGATGGTGCACATGAATGTATGATTGAATGATTAAGACAGTTACAACAACTGTTCTTTTGGTCAACAGCTATGACTTAAAAAATAGATATTAATGATCCAAGAAGAATGAAGTCCAGTAAAAGTATCTGGATTTCACAGATTTGTTTATAAAACATGAAATTGTCCATGATTACATACTTTTGTTAATAAAGTGACATTTTCATTTTCTACATGGTCTTTGTAACTTTTGTTCGTTGAATTCTAGATGCAAAAGTAGTAGAATACAATATGAGCAGGTACACATATAAAATCAAGAATTACAAAAGAGCAATGATGCGATGCCATAGAGCTTATATCCCATTGAATATGCATTGATGGATATTGCCATTATTTGCATTGGATATTTACATTGTAATTGTACCAGACTACCAGTGTTGTTTTTTTTTTGTTTTTTTTTATTAATCATGCATGAAAATGCAATTATTAGCGCTTTTAATTTGTCTACCAATGGCCAAATAGTTGGGACTTCCAAAACTGACAAAGAAAGTTTCAGAAACCTATTTATGAGAAAAAATATTATAACTAGCAAAGTTTTATTCAACAGATTAAGTAACAACTAATTAACAAATCCACTTTCTTTGATTTAACAAAAATATAAATTGGAAGTTAATTTCAAATATTGTGGTAAACCATAAATTTATCTATTAATATTACAGTATGCAATTGCAAAATATAAATAAAAATGTGCTTCTTTGTAGAATGTAGATTGTGTATTGCCTATTGCGAGATTATATAAGTATGCAGGGATTGAGCAATGTGGCTGGACTGTTTCCCTTATACCTAGCAGAAACATACCTCATTACTCAGCTAATATATATAAAATGTGCTAAAACTTATCGTTAAGAAACCAAATGTTTCCTCCAGGGCTACTTATTATCGAAAATAATAAACAGATGGAGTCATTTTATAAGTCTTTCACTATCTAATACTATCAAATACCGAAATGTAGCTACTTGTATTTTTGTAACATTTCTTACAAAGGCGGCAAACAGCGACCGTCATGTCAAGGTTTTTTCTAGAAGGACCCCATTCTTTTTTTTATTTTGCGGAATGCATATATAATCCATACTTTTGACTTTGCCTTTCCAACCCCGGGTGGTCGAATTATAAGCTCTGAATCAGTATCCGTTGTAGTGGCAATTGCAACGGAGTCGTCGACGACAAGGCAGCCGTCCGCCATCTTTATTCTAAGGTTATAACATTAGAGTGACTTCCCTTGATTCGGGCGCATTCGATGATCGATTCTTGAAAAACGGAAATCGATGGTCGAAATCGAAGGTGCATTCGATTCGTCAACCGATTATAATCGATGATCGGCGCACCACTAGTATTAATAACAATCAAATATGCTCATTGATGCTCTCCTAACATTAAAATGACCACTGGCCTGCATGCTTGACCGGGGGAGTCCTTGAGACATCAGTTTATAAAAATAACTCGCCACATTTATATTTATCCCGAGATTTATCACGGAGCCGAGGACGAGGCTATAACAACGTGTGCTGCATATAAACTACACACATGGTCGTTGTTTACTTATCGAGCATATGTGAACTTTGCCTTATAATGCTTTCATTTAAACATATTAACAGAATAACTGAACAAAATTTAAAAAAAAAACAGTTTACATTTAAATACTTAATTTGAAATGTAGCAATATTTTTGTTTTTGTTTAACGTCCTATTAACACCAAGGGTCATTTAAGGATGTGCCAGGTTTTGAAGGTGGAGGAAAGCCGAAGTACCCGGAGAAAAACCACCGGCCTACAGTCAGTACCTGGCAACTGCCCCACGTAGGTTTCGAACTCGCAACCCAGAGGTGGAGGGCTAGTGTTAAAGTGTCGGGACACCTTAACCACTCGGCCACCGCAGCCCCCATGTAGCAATATGCATACAACAAAACATTAATGACATTTTAGATAAGTGAAGTTAACAATCAAAAGCTAACCACCAATCCAATAGACATCTGACAAATTCGGAATTTGAGTTGATTTCCTTTTCTTTTCTCGCCAAGTTCCAACGATTCATTTCCTTTCCTTTAATTTGGAAATACTCCGGTTTTGCCGATTCCACTCACTTTTGCGCCTTTTTGCCAGAATCTGTTTGCATTTTCGCAGGTCTATGCTTTGACATTCCACCATTTTGTATGGACTGTAAAACCCGCCGTTGCATTGTGGGACTAATTTTCAGAGAAACTTAGTCCGACAGCCACAGTTATTATTTTTGGGAGTTCCCTGTATACTTTCATAAATACACATTTTCTGATTCACCATAATCTGTTAGGTATATATCAAGTCCGAAAACTGTAAAAAGCTCAAAATGCATTAACATTGATATATACAGTGCACTCTGTCCAAACCGGACTCTGTCCAATCCGGATATTTGCCAAAACCGGCCAAATAATTTGGTCCCGAAAATTCCCTTCTTTATTTATAGTAAATAAACTCTGCATAATCCGGACTCTGTCTATTCTGTAATACGGCCATATATTCCGGCCCCATTCCTTCTGTATACTAGTAAATATACTCTGTATAAACCAGCGTCGGTCCCATTTATTATGTTTCCCTGGTAGCGGTAGCTTCACGGGCTCCCGATAGGTGTTTATACAGTTGTAATTGCCGCACAGGTACATTATTTATTGACCATTAAACGTCATTGTCCACAGGGGGCTACGACTGGTAATCACCTAAACAGTTGTTAGGTACAATAAAGTATGCATTTTTGTCAATTAATATCAATAATGTTACGTGCTTGTAAATGTATCGTAATTAAGAAATGTTTAATGCTGGCTGGCTTCCCCTTCGCGGACCTCACTACACGAACGTACCCGGATGAGGAAGTCGGAGATGATGGTGACGACATACATTTTGTATTACTCCGTTTCTATTATCAAAAAACATGGATCTCATGACAGCCGCCGACATTAAGGACCAATTAGAAATTGAGGCTAATTCCTCAGATGCACTTGTAGAAAGTGTCAGATCGGTTGATTGTTCGGACTCGGTGGAAGGCCTTTTATATATAATATAATTTTAGGCATGGCCTATGTGAGAGCGCAGCAATCCCGGTGCCCATGGAATTCGAGAAACAAGCACACATAATCTAGCGTACTAGAATAGTAAATCCCACGTGATTTGTTTCATCTATGCGGAACGTAGTACAGTTTCCGATGGTGTGAAATGTAAAACAGACTGGTCGTATCACTGCTTCAAATATCATGTGAATTTAAATACATGCTTTATTTAGCATAAGATATATATATAAGATATATATAATATTGTAATGTTTTTAAAAATCTACGTGGTGACTCGCAATCCATGGTTTATTGATCAGCTACAAAATGAATATATTACCAACAGATCTATACACTGGTTTGTAATAAAGTATATATTAAAGTATATATCAACAAGAATTATGATTTAGATAACTTACTACAAAAACTAAGCGTAAAATAAGTCTAGCTATGACAAGGTGACGGGACAGCAGATCTCGAAGACGAGTAGACCGGATTACCTGCCTTAGTACCATTTCTCTCTGCTAGGTTGCGCTCATGATACTAAGACAGGTCAGGGCCGCCATCTTGGTCAGGATCTTGACCAAGTGAACTCTGATTGGTCAGTTCAATTGACGAATCAGTTGAGCGTTGGAATTCCCCCAATGTGTTTATATTAGGAACACGAGAGTATGCAGTAATCGTAAACATGATTAATTTAGACAACGATATATGAATTCACATCATGTCTTGATGAAAGAAAATCAGGTTTGTAAACATTCCACTAGCGTTGAATCATTCATTAAGAACTGCAATTGGAAAACTGACACTGAGTTAACAAAATCAGAGATTGAAAAGGTTGTGTTTACATGATGACAACCGCTCGATCAGCTGTTCGGTTTTATGCAGTACCACTGCAACTAGTACACCTACAATGTATGTAGGTTCGCATTTCAACTACAGTATAGTTTTTAAGAAATATGGAGCATATATTTTCACATTTACTGTATCTTGATGAGTTTATTCTACGCAATCATAGCATAAGAGGCCGCTGGTCGGCTCTTTTTCTATCGGATATGATTTTGTCGGCTGCGACACGGCGCCCGTCAAAAGTATCTCGCCGTGTAAATTTAAACCTCTAACATTGTTGGAGTATCCTGCAGCTAGTAAGCATTAAGCCATAATTAAGTCAAATTTACTATTGCATTTTAAAGAGTCACCATTTTACTATCTAATCACTAGCCAAATTTGTTTCTTTTATAGATCTACCAAGAATTCTAAATCTATTTTATTATTGTTAATATTAAAAAAATAATTCGTGATGTAAAAAAAACAGGTATGATAATATGACACCTATAGGGAATATACTTTCCTAAGCCGTTTGATAATATATCTGATAATGTCAAATCCATATGTCATGCTAGTTTAAGTTTTACCCATTTAATTCAGAAATATTTATTTAAACTAGAGATACAAAACTATACCTCTACTTAAGCTTGTTGACGATATAGAGCTCTCTGTTTTAAAATAGTGATAGAAATAGAGATATCTTTATTTGAAATATAGATATCTATATAATATTGTCTGTTAAATATATATATCCTTACTGTATCTAAAACAGAAACGTATCTCATTAAATTACAGACAATTTAAAATGCTTATAAATATTGTCTAAATGTTAAATAAAGAGATATATGTGTATTTAAATGGAAAAAGCCTTATGGTTATAATGGCAACCAGTTTGGTTTTTTGGGGGGGGGGGGGGGGGGGGGGGGGGTGGGTTTGGGGGGCAGAAGTGGGGGGTGTAGTATATGGGGGGGTGGGGTGAAGAGCAATCCTTTTTTAAGTTGTTTGGTTTGGGGTTGAAGTGATATGAATTTTTGGTTTATGAAATTTTTTAAGTGCAATTTGTGTTTTTGTTATTAAAGGATTTGATGACAAGTAATAAGATTACATGGCAATGGGGGGTTTTGTTCCAGTTTAAATAATGTAATTTTTGTTGGGGTTGATTAAGAAATATGCTGTTTTAGTTAAAATTGCAGCGCTTATTGTTTTTAGTTGTCCATTGAGATATTTTCTTTTT
>NW_022981331.1:0-9353 GCF_902652985.1 Pecten maximus
AAAACCCCTTTTAAAATTTTGAAAAAAATTTTTTTTTTATGTTTGCATTAGGAAAAATTCTGTTGCTTTGGGTGTATAGAAAGATGTCATGCATTTTTTTTTATCTTTTAAAATTAAATCAATTTCAATTTATTACAAAAAATTATCAGATAGAAAATTATTTGACAAAATCAAAGAGTTACCAGGTTTTAGCTATCACAATTTTACAAAATAGTTTACTTTGAAATTTCATGAATTAGTAAATTTTCAAATATCTATAAGTTGCTTTATTATCAATTCCATATCAACATATTTCAACCCTTTGCTTACATGTGCCAAAGAAAACCATGTGCGAGAAACCTGTTCTGAGAAAATTTTACTAAAATTATGTTGATTGTTATATCACATAAGTTAATTAACTAATTTAGGGTGTGGAACCATGTTGTAGTTTTGTCTTTTGAATTTGTAATCAGTTTCAACTTATCACAAAAGGTATAATAGAAAACTACTTGTCAAAATTAAAGAATTGCTAATATTTTGTTATCACTATTTTACAAAATAGTTTTTCTCCAAAATTTCGTCTGCACATTATGGAGGGTTAAAAGGGACATAATTATATGTTTAACTTTTCTTGTTTGTTTAACTATTTAACTTATTGTTTTGATTATTGTTCCTTTATCTTTTATTTTTTCATTTCTTTATTTTTACATCGTGATAAGTGTTGATATTAAATTTCTTTTATTCAGCGGTAGATAGTTTGTGTTTCTTTGTTTTATATTCCTATTGCTGCAAACTGATGCTATAAACTAAGTAAAATTGTGTTTAACAATTTTAGATATTACTCGGCTATTTCTATTCTGTGACCAAAAACTTTGATTTAATATGTCATTTTTTCAGTTTCTGCTTGATAGTTTTATGGTTTTCAAATTTAGTGGTTTAATATCGCATTTTCTTCGTTTCCTATTTGGTTATTTAAGTATATTTTGTTTCACAACAACAATGTGAGTGTTTCAGAATTATGTCCCAAAAAACCCTTGATGCATTTTCTCAAACTATTCTAACACCAGGGGGCAGTAAAATCTAAACATAAATATATAATCACGGGGCGCTCCCCAACAACCACCGACTGGTTACTTCATATTATGATTTTATCAAAACGGTTAAATCCTAGGCATTGTGCTTATTAGATATGTAATTATTAGTATTGAGACACCGTTTGTGTACCCATAAAATGTTTCTTTTTGACGATTTTTCCGTGTCGTTTTACGACATCGCTCAACTTTTGTGACGGAAGTGGGTCAATCAGCTAGACCAACGTTCATCTTTCTTATGGAGTCGTAGGTTTCCAGTAGGTTTCCTAGGTCTAGTGTAAATGTTACGTGTTCATTCACGTTTTAGAGACAGGCGACGTTTAAATATGTAATATTTTTAAAATGTCTTTATTATTTGTTTGTTTAATGAAATTGCTGTGTCGTTAGTTTATGCTTTGATCTCTTGATCATGATCAGCTGATATTTGTTTATGTTGTGGAGCAACGACATTTCGAGAATCACATCTCGTACACATTAGCTAAGTACGATGACACGAACTTTCAAGGAACTACGTATACTGTACATGTACTTCAGTACACACTAGCAGTATATTAAATAATTCTTTTTCAGTAATAGAAGTTTTTTTCTCAAATTCTTAATGAAATATAGATATGTTCTAATTAATGCTTTAAATTTTGACAGTGTCAAATTATATCATCTGTTGCATTGATTAATAAATGAAATAAGTTTTCAAATATATTTAAACCCTTCACTTTTATGCACCAAAGAAAGCAATATGCAAGAAAGCTGTTCTGACAAATTTTAAGCTAAAATATTGTCAATTATTATGTTGCATTAGGAAAAATTCTGTTGCTTTGGGTGTATAGAAAGATGTCATGCATTTTTTTTTATCTTTTAAAATTAAATCAATTTCAATTTATTACAAAAAATTATCAGATAGAAAATTATTTGACAAAATCAAAGAGTTACCAGGTTTTAGCTATCACAATTTTACAAAATAGTTTACTTTGAAATTTCATGAATTAGTAAATTTTCAAATATCTATAAGTTGCTTTATTATCAATTCCATATCAACATATTTCAACCCTTTGCTTACATGTGCCAAAGAAAACCATGTGCGAGAAACCTGTTCTGAGAAAATTTTACTAAAATTATGTTGATTGTTATATCACATAAGTTAATTAACTAATTTAGGGTGTGGAACCATGTTGTAGTTTTGTCTTTTGAATTTGTAATCAGTTTCAACTTATCACAAAAGGTATAATAGAAAACTACTTGTCAAAATTAAAGAATTGCTAATATTTTGTTATCACTATTTTACAAAATAGTTTTTCTCCAAAATTTCATCTGCACATAGGTAGCAAGTGGTAAATTTTGAAATATCTTTGCTTTAAATATCATTCCGACATATTTCAACCTTTCGCTTACATATACCAAAGAAAACATTGTGCAAGACACCAATTCTGACAAATTTATACTTAAGTTTTTGGAACTATTATGTATTTACTGTGTTGCACTATGTTAAATTCAATGTTGGGGAACAAAGTAGTTGTTTTTTTTATCTTTTGAATTTAAACTTACTTATATAAAGGTATTATAGAAAATTATTTGACAAATTCAAGCAATGACCAGGATTTAATGATAACCATTCTACAAGATAGTCTTCTTCATAATGTCATCTCCACACAGGTGAAATACAGTAACACTACAGTAGGACTAGTGTACATGTAAATAGTTTATGTTTCTTTTTTTAGGCCAACACCACCATATGCAAACATTTACATTAGGAAGGGTGTTACAAATTGTTGGCCAAAGACTGCAGTTAATTTCCCTCTATATTCTACTGAAGAAACAAATTCAGGATTTTGAAACTTTACATAAAATCTGGTTTTAATTTCATATTGTAGAACTGTTTTCTCAATATCAAACTATTTTGATATTGGGATAACACCATTTTCTTTTATTTTCACATCTTTCACAATTGCAACTGTAACAAATAAAAATTAAAAAGTTTTAAACAGGTACTGAAATTGCAGGCCTTAGACCGCAAGTAATTATCCTCTATGTTCTACTTAAAAAAAAAATTCATTAAAATGTTTTTTGAGACTGCATAAAGTATGGTTTTCATTTCATTTTGTAGAAGTACTCTCTCAATTTCAAGCCATTTAGATATTAAGAAACAAATTTTCCACAATTTTCACTTCTTTGGTACTATTGCCACTGTAAGATAGTTAATTATTTATTATTGAGGGGCTGCGGTGGCCGAGTGGTTAAGGTGTCATGACACTTAATATCACTAGCTATCCACCTCTGGGTTGCTAGTTCGAAACCTACGTTGGAAGTTAACTGGCCATGGTACTGACCGTAGGCCGGTAGTGTTTCTCCTGGTACTCCGGCTTTCCTCCACCTCTAAACCTGAACTTAGCAGTTAATAGGACGTTAAACCAAATACACCAAGTATATTAGTATTATATATATAGAAGAAGTATAGTTTGAACAGTTATCCTGCAGAAGAAAATGGAAGCTGACAATCAGTCCGGTATGTGCTGTCATGGTTATGTCTTTGGACAAGACCACTTTACCCTTTTTGTTCTGGATGGCATGCAATGGGCCTCTTGTATGTTGTTCAGTCAGGTAGTCACCAACTACTACAAGGAAACCCAGCCTCAGACTTAAAGATGCTACTTATTTTTTAGAATCTTGGCAAACTGGTCTACACTGCTACCTTACAAGAAGTTTAAATCATTTATTTGAAAAGAAAATATTATTTATTTTGCTTGGTAAGCTCCATTTCTTGGATGGCTTGTGGACAGACAGGTCTCCTGCATGTTGTTCAGAGGTAGTCACTAACTACTACAAGGAGACCCTGCCTCAAACTGACTCAGCTGGCTATTCAAAGGGTGATAAACAAAGCTAACAAATAACAAAACAAATATATATAAGAGTAAGAGATAATTTGCCACTTAATTTTCAGAAACTCCAGGGCAAACTGGTGTACACTGCTACCTGATAAAAGGTTGAAAAAGTTATTTAAAAATAAAAATATGATTTATTATGCATTATTAAGCTTCCTTTACATGAATTATTGGTCAAATTCACATAAATAATTTAAAACTTGCTAATTACTTAATTTTCATCCGTGATAGAAAAAGGGAGATAACTCGCTCACCTGTTCTTGATATTAAATTACATGGGTAATAAGATATTTCCCTTAAAGTTATATTCATGATCGATCAAATATCGATATGATGATGATTGATAATGAACTTATTAGTGATTCCCAACACTACTGAAGAAGTTTTCGAATAAAAAAATTTAGACAATCTCCCAATTTGCTTGACACGGACCACTGACAAAGACGCTTGATACTGACTTTGAACTATGGGGAAATGCTTTAACCAAATGTCAAAAAAAAAATGAAAGTATCCTATGAAATGAACTCTTCCTAGACTTAACTAATAATTGACAATTAACTAAAATGTAGAAAACCAACGATTGTAAAGATTTAAAATACTTTATTTATTTTGTAAATCTCATTTAATTGAGGAATAAAAGAATTGATTGATTGATTGATTGGTTGATGGAAGTCTAACCGTTATATCGAAGTCTTGGAACTGGCAGTACGGGCGCTGTATGATCAATCTAATTAAAATCTAGATGGTCATTATCACTACACGTTTCTCATGTAACGTAGTGAGAATGACCGTCTAGATTTTAATTAGATTGCTGTATGATATGCGGAACTACGAAAACCAGTCTAGTACTTCGAGCTCTTGGCCTACTTGCCTGTGCCATTCAACCGGAGCAGATACGAAAAAACGGGCTCGGTGTCGTAAACACTTTTTTAAACTAGGATTTTATCATCTGAGGATATAATATTGATATTATTTCGAATATTAAGGATAAAAAGCAGTGAGTGTATAATTTAGGGCCAAAGCTTAATCCAAACAATGATGAAGTGTTTCAGTCGGACATTGGTAGGAATTTGAGAGTCACTGTTGCCATGGCTGCTGTAGGGAGTAATCCTTACTTCCGAAGCGATTGATTTGAGCACCCTCTGGCGATAGAATGAAGATGAAAAATTGCATAAGGGTTTTTTGGGACATAATTCTAACTTTCTATTTCTTACTTTTTCCCCTTTCTTTCTCTCTTCATTTTTAGTTTTCATCTTTCATGTAACATGTTTTAGCAAAAATAGTTATTTTACAAGTTGTAAAATTGGAGAACTTTAAAGTTTAAATATAAAATCTTAACAACAGTAAAAAAACAAAAACAAAAAAACAAAATGCACAATTGAAGATAAAATGTTAAAATAAAGAGTTTTGAATTCAAAAAAGTAACAACGTAAAATGAAGCATTAAAATTGTGAGAAATAAATCAGTAATGACAAATAATGAGAAGTTGCAATTAGAAAAGTAAAAGAAAGTAAGAAAAAAGATTGAAAATAGTATGTTTGACTTATGTCCCTTTTAACCCTCCATAGCACATAGGTAGCAAGTGGTAAATTTTGAAATATCTTTGCTTTAAATATCATTCCGACATATTTCAACCTTTCGCTTACATATACCAAAGAAAACAATGTGCAAGACACCAATTCTGACAAATTTATACTTAAGTTTTTGGAACTATTATGTATTTACTGTGTTGCACTATGTTAAATTCAATGTTGGGGAACAAAGTAGTTGTTTTTTTTTATCTTTTGAATTTAAACTTTACTTATATAAAGGTATTATAGAAAATTATTTGACAAATTCAAACAATGACCAGGATTTAATGACAACCATTCTACAAGATAGTCTTCTTCATAATGTCATCTCCACACAGGTGAAATACAGTAACACTACAGTAGGACTAGTGTACATGTAAATAGTTTATATGTTTCTTTTTTTAGGCCAACACCACCATATGCAAACATTTACATTAGGAAGGGTGTTACAAATTGTTGGCCAAAGACTGCAGTTAATTTCCCTCTATATTCTACTGAAGAAACAAATTCAGGATTTTGAAACTTTACATAAAATCTGGTTTTAATTTCATATTGTAGAACTATTTTCTCAATATCAAACTATTTTGATATTGGGATAACACCATTTTCTTTTATTTTCACATCTTTTACAATTGCAACTGTAACAAATAAAAATTAAAAAGTTTTAAACAGGTACTGAAATTGCAGGCCTTAGACCGCAAGTAATTATCCTCTATGTTCTACTTAAAAAAAAAATCATTAAAATGTTTTTGAGACTGCATAAAATATGGTTTTCATTTCATTTTGTAGAAGTACTCTCTCAATTTCAAGCCATTTAGATATTAAGAAACAAATTTTCCACAATTTTCACTTCTTTGGTACTATTGCCACTGTAAGATAGTTAATTATTTATTATTGAGGGGCCGCGGTGGCCGAGTGGTTAAGGTGTCATGACACTTAATATCACTAGCTAACCACCTCTGGGTTGCTAGTTCGAAACCTACGTTGGAAGTTAACTGGCCATGGTACTGACCGTAGGCCGGTAGTGTTTCTCCTGGTACTCCGGCTTTCCTCCACCTCTAAACCTGACACGTCCTTAAATGAACTTAGCAGTTAATAGGACGTTAAACCAAATACACCAAGTATATTAGTATTATATATATAGAAGAAGTATAGTTTGAACAGTTATCCTGCAGAAGAAAATGGAAGCTGACAATCAGTCCGGTATGTGCTGTCATGGTTATGTCTTTGGACAAGACCACTTCACCCTTTTTGTTCTGGATGGCATGCAATGGGCCTCTTGTATGTTGTTCAGTCAGGTAGTCACCAACTACTACAAGGAGACCCAGCCTCAGACTTAAAGATGCTACTTATTTTTTAGAATCTTGGCAAACTGGTCTACACTGCTACCTTACAAGAAGTTTAAATCATTTATTTGAAAAGAAAATATTATTTATTTTGCTTGGTAAGCTCCCTTTCCTGGATGGCTTGTGGACAGACAGGTCTCCTGCATGTTGTTCAGAGGTAGTCACTAACTACTACAAGGAGACCCTGCCTCAAACTGACTCGGCTGGCTATTCAAAGGGTGATAAACAAAGCTAACAAATAACAAAGCAAATATATATAAGAGTAAGAGATAATTTGCCACTTAATTTTCAGAAACTCCAGGGCAAACTGGTGTACACTGCTACCTGATAAAAGGTTGAACAAGTTATTTAAAAATAAAAATATGATTTATTATGCATTATTAAGCTTCCTTTACATGAACTATTGGTCAAATTCACATAAATAATTTAAAACTTGCTAATTACTTAATTTTCATCTGTGATAGAAAAAGGGAGATAACTCGCTCACCTGTTCTTGATATTAAATTACATGGGTAATAAGATATTTCCCTAAAGTTATATTCATGATCGATCAATTATCGATATGATGATGATTGATAATGAACTTATTAGTGATTCCCAACACTACTGAAGAAGTTTTCGAATAAAAAAAATTAGACAATCTCCCAATTTGCTTGACTCGGACCACTGACAAAGACGCTTGATACTGACTTTGAACTATGGGGAAAGTCCCGAAATGAAATTTACAATTTAATATATTGTATCAATATTCGGCAAAATCATCGGTTGATGGAAGTCTAACCGTTATATCGAAGTCTTGGAACTGGCAGTACGGGCGCTGTATGATCAATCTAATTAAAATCTAGATGGTCATTATCACTACACGTTTCTCATGTAACGTAGACAAAATGACCATCTAGATTTTAATTAGATTGATGTATGATATGCGGAACTACGAAAACCAGTCTAGTACTTCGAGCTCTTGGCCTACTGTCTGTGCCATTCAACCGGAGCAGACACGAAAAAACGGGCTCGGTGTCGTAAACACTTTTTTTAAACTAGGATTTTATCATCTGAGGATATAATATTGATATTATTTCGAATATTAAGGATAAAAAGCAGTGAGTATATAATTTAGGGCCAAAGCTTAATCCAAACAATGATGAAGTGTTTCAGTCGGGCATTGGTAGGAATTTGAGAGTCACTGTTGCCATGGCTGCTGTAGGGAGTAATCCTTACTTCCGAAGCGATTGATTTGAGCACCCTCTGGCGATAGAATGAAGATGAAAAATTGCATAAGGGTTTTTTGGGACATAATTCTAACTTTCTATTTCTTACTTTTTCCCCCTTCTTTCTCTCTTCATTTTTAGTTTTCATCTTTCATGTAACATGTTTTAGCAAAAATAGTTATTTTACAAGTTGTAAAATTGGAGAACTTTAAAGTTTAAATATAAAATCTTAACAACAGTAAAAAAACAAAAACAAAAAAACAAAATGCACAATTGAAGATAAAATGTTAAAATAAAGACTTTTGAATTCAAAAAAGTAATAACGTAAAATAAAGCATTAAAATTGTGAGAAATAAATCAGTAATGACAAATAATGAGAAGTTGCAATTAGAAAAGTAAAAAAAAGTAAGAAAAAAGATTGAAAATAGTATGTTTGACTTATGTCCCTTTTAACCCTCCATAAACGTGAGGCATTGTCAAGGGAGACATTAGGAAGAAGAAAGTTGTTAGGAAAGAGAAAAGATAAGATCCCAAGTTTAGTCGCCTCTTAGCGCCTCTGTGCGGCTGTCTAGGTGACCATGTGCGTTCAGGCGGAACTATCCGACACACCTGAAATCACAACTATGGCCGGGTAACGTGTGAATTAATTCCAGGACTTCGTTTCTGATCGAACTATGATAAACTGTGCATTTCCTGCTGCTACTGCACTTGTCAACACGTGACTGTGCCGATACATTTGTGTATGTATTATTTGCCGCAGACTTCGTATGTTGGTTTTTTATGATTTTTAAAGGGACATCACGGTAAACCAATTTTTATTTTGCATTTTTTCATATTATTGGGTATATCTTTTTAAAAAAATATCCTTTTGAACAATAACCATTCGAATTTGATGAAATATGTACATAAATACACCAATTATTAATTATAAAAAGGTTATCACAAGTCGTTGATCAATAGTCTGAATATGCTAATTTTGTGACGTATACGATAAAATGGCTTCCAATGTGAATCGACTGCGGTTGAAAACGATAACAGCTTCTGCAATGAAGAGAATAATAGTAAAATGGGTCAAACACAATCCTAAAATTAAACTGGGGAAGCAGTACAACACAGTTCAAACATGAAAACAGCAGTAATACGGATGCTGCTTGTATTCTGCTTGATTGCTGGAAAGCATGTCAAGACAATCCCAGTAATATTTACACAAAGTCGGTAATAGTTACACAAACTCAGTAATATTTATACAGTCTGTACCAGTACATCGTATGCCAATGGGGGA
>NW_022981332.1:0-9337 GCF_902652985.1 Pecten maximus
AGTTCTTGGATCAGCATAATATGCATCTCATAGTATACAGGTAGAAGTATGAAAACTAATGAATATTCATTTCATTAGTCATAAAGTACATTACCAGATTGATGAACAAAATTAATATTTAATACAATATGATGAAAATAAATCCTTGTCACACATTGAATTGAAAGTACCGGTATAATAACGTTCGAACCAGTTAAAAAAAATTAGCTCGAAAACATTGTGATAGGACTTTCGACAACTGTAGCTCTAATTTATCGTTTTCCTCGATATGCTCAATTGCTTTATTGACTGATCGAATGCCTGTTCTCATTAAAGTAAAATGGACATCCCAGTGTTTGAATGAACAACAAATGTTGACATTAGCAAATGTTGTTACATGCAAACACAATATCTTAAAAGATAGAACACTTCTTTCAGAGAAATACCAACTAGCTTTCAAACGTTGCATGGAGAGGAACACATAGAAAGAAAGTATGTCAAAACGTTAAAAACAGAATCAGACCAAAATCCGATATGGTAAGATGAAGGGAAATAAAGTATGCGTTATAGGAAGTCTTTTTACACAAAAACACAATTATTATAATTATTCTTTACCTGGAATTAATTTATCTTATGGAATGGATTAAGTGTTGAACTACATATCATGAAAAAATCTCAAAAAAACAATTAAAACATTCCCAGTAACATCATATTGTTATTTTTCTTTTTATGTTTCAATAATCTGTATATAGCATTCATACATTATCGGTTATGGCAAACTCACATGAATTTTAATTCTTTACATTTATTTCATTTGTACCGACCTTTCGAATTACCATGGTTTATTTACTGATTTGCCAAACACTGTTTTAAAAAATCCTGTTGATAAAGTGTAGTCTGGAGGCTTCCATACAGGAAGTAGTTATCATCAGGTGTAATAGCGCTATACCGGCAATTTCTACCGGGTCTGCCTTGTAAAATGATAATATTAATGTCGTAATTCGTTCTTGTATGGTTTACGCACATTTTCAGGCAAAACTCCAGCAGGAAATAAAGAGCTCTACATTATAATTAGGGAGAGTAATTAGGTATAATTGTAGACTTTAGCGCCTACTGATCAATGGTTAATGTTATCGCTCAAGGCGTCCAACCTGTTATTGCGCTAAAATTCAAGTGCTGCATGGTATCTACCATCACGACCAAGAAAACAAATGGGAAAATAAATTAGATTAAAGAGCTCATAAAGAAAGATAATGATTTCCCTAAGGTAGAAAACCAGGGTAAATACCAATGTAAAATCATTCTAGGCTTATCAAGCTCTAGAGTCCAAAGGCTATTGTATGATATATTAAAACTGTATAGTCGTATGACCAACTGTATAAAAATCAGACGGTGTGTTGGATTTGCGCAGTAAATAGTGCAACAATCACACAAAACCGATTACTTACTGTGTGAAGAACCTCCAAAAGTCAGGCACTGATCGACTTAACTTAGGATTTTATTTGTTCTTTTCTTTCTTCGCAAGCTATTCTTTGTATCTTCTTCTTCTTCTTCTTCTTCTTCTTTTCTTCTTCTTCTTCTTCTTCTTCTTCTTCTTCTTCTTCTTCTTCTTCTTCTTTACTTTTGACTTCCAATTAAGCGTTCGAGACTTGTTGCTCTCTGCAAATGTTACCAGTTAAAACTCGTTGACCGGTGGGGATGTCCCATTTCCAGGTGCGGCCTTTCAGTGTGTTTGCACTATATAAACGTCCGTCATCCGTGGACACTGTCCATAACTAGCCTTGTTAAAGACGTAAAACAATGCCATACCAAATAAAGATATAGTCCCTAGGTAGAATAACAAATGCCACACCGCTTAGTTTTATACAGCACTGTTCTTTGTAATTCACAAAACTGATACGTTAATGCCAATTAATAAGACACACAAAAACCAATTACTGCATTTTTTAAGAACGGGAGAATTCTATACAGATATTGCCGTTAAGTACAAATGCTTAACTAATGTTATCTTTATCCTAGGCTATAAAGTATGAACGCCTCGTGCTCCAGACAGGAATCTCGAATGGAAATGGTAGACATCTCTGTATCCGGTCCATGTATTAGATGTTTACGCTATCAGATAAGAGGTGGTGTTTATTTGTTTATCAGAAAGTATATACTATTTTACTGGTAATCTGATTACTCCTTACAAAAACTCTTCAATCCCACAATGTCGGGACCGACCGCAATTCTGTTTAGTAAAGCCATAGATACCGCCAAGATTGGCAACCTAATTGTAGACACAAAACAAAAACAAGATTGTCGTATTGTCTAATTTGGCTGCAAATATTGATTATTTCGTGTTATTATAAAGAATTTGCTTAATGCATTATAATGAAACTTGGAATATGTATTATATTTGGACATGGATATAACTACCGTCGAACTCTGTATACCTATATAACTACCCTCGAACCATGTATACCGATATAACTACCCTCGAACCATGTAAACCAATATAACTACCCTCGAACCATGTATACCAATATAACTACCCTCGAACCCTGTATACCAATATAACTACCCTCGAACCCTATATACCAATATAACTACCCTCAAACCCTGTATACCTATATAACTACCCTCGAACCCTGTATACCAATATAACTACCCTCGAACCATGTATACCTATATATAGCCGCCGAACCCTGTATACCTATACAACTACCCTCGAACGCTGTATACCAATATACCTACCCTCGAACGCTGTATACCAATATAACTACTCTCGAACCATACCAATATAACTACCCTCGAACCATGTATACCTATATAACTACCCTCGAACCCTGTATACAAATATAACTACTCTCGAACCCTGTATACAAATATAACTACCCTCGAACCCTGTATACAATATAACTACTCTCGAACGCTGTATACCAATATAACTACTCTCGAACCATACCAATATAACTACTCTCGAACCCTTGTATACCAATATAACTACCCTCGAACCATACCAATATAACTACTCTCGAACCCTTGTATACCAATATAACTACTCTCGAACCATACCAATATAACTACTCTCGAACCCTTGTATACCAATATAACTACCCTCGAACCCTGTTTACCAATATAACTACCCTCGAACCATGTATACCAATATAACTACCCTCGAACCCTGTATACCATTATAACTACACTCGAACCCTGTATACCAATATAACTACTCTCGAACCCTGTATACCTATATAACTACTCTCGAACCCTGTATACCAATATAACTACTCTCGAACCATGTATACAAATATAACTACCCTCGAACCCTGTATACCAATATAACTACTCTCGAACCCTGTATACCAATATAACTACTCTCGAACCCCGTATACCATTATAACTACTCTCGAACCATGTATACAAATATAACTACTCTCGAACCCTGTATACCAATATAACTACTCTCGAACCCTGTTTACCAATATAACTACTCTCGAACCCTGTATACCAATATAACTACCCTCGAACCCTGTATATCAATATAACTACTCTCGAACCCTGTATACCAATATAACTACCCTCGAACCATGTATACCAATATAACTACTCTCGAACCCTGTATACCAATATAACTACCCTCGAACCCTGTATACCAATATAACTACTCTCGAACCCTGTATACCAATATAACTACTCTCGAACCATGTATACCAATATAACTACTCTCGAACCCTGTATACCAATATAACTGCCCTCGGTGTACTGTATACAGGACGGTGGTATAACCTAATATCACATATCAAGCTAACATTGTAATACATGTAGTTCGACTTGTTACTTGTTGAATACATGTTTTTCACAAATTAAAAGATTTGAGAAGTTTCCGTGTGATTTAAGGATTTTTTTACCGGAAGTAAAACATTTTCTGTCGTTGCTAGGCAACGTTTCGCACATTGGGTTTGGTATGCAAGGTCATAACATTATGGATATTATTGATATACTGCAGCACACACAGTCTGGCTCGCAATGATATGTCGTTCCAGCTGTTGAAATATGATTCATTATGGTAATTAGGAGAGAGCGCCTTTACAGGGTAAGATCGTACCGCTCTCTTATCCTCTGGTTCAGCAGTCTGAGATAAGTGTCTATTTTTCAGGTTTTAATCAATATTGAAATATAAGGAAAAGGAGATGAGCTGTTTTCAACACGCGGCTTATTTAACCATCTTGTTAGAAGTGATAAGGTAACAAGGTAACATGGCAATAATTCTGTAAACATATATTCCAGTCACAAAAAACAAAAAGTCATCATTTTTCTATTATAAGCAGCTATCTAGGAACATTAATTTCGAAATAAGATTCCTAAATAATGAGTTCTAAAGTGGCTTTATCTTTTCTGTGAAAATCTCCTGGCAAGATAAATTTCTGGCTAGGAGAACGGTGTCTGTTTTAGATGATGTGTGGTTTCAACATCCCCCTCCTTTCCGACAACCCTAGCTTTTTTCCTTTCTGTCAACCACAAAAAGTTCTTTCCTGTTCTTCTATGATGCTGAATTTCACCATCTTTTTCTTACTATCATCCCTCCCGACCACCCCTCCTCTGTCCATCCCGTCCCACTCCTCTGTCTCTCCCGCCCCCCTCCTCTGTCCCTCATGTCCCCAATCCCCTCTGTCCCTCCCGTCCTCCTCTGTCCCTGCCGTCCTCCTCTGTCGCTCCCGCCCCCTCCTCTGTCACTCCCGTCCCCCCTCCTCTGTCACTCCCGTCCCCCTCCTCTGTCACTCCCGTCCCCCCTTCTCTGTCACTCCCGTCCCCTCCTCTGTTACTCCCGTCCCCTCCTCTGTCACTCCCGTCCCCCCTCCTCTGTCACTCCCGTCCCCCTCTTCCGTTCTTCCCGCCCCCTCCTCTGTTACTCCCGTCCCCTCCTCTGTCACTCCCGTCCCCCCTCCTCTGTCACTCCCGTCCCCCCTCCTCTGTCACTCCCGTCCCCCTCTTCCGTTCTTCCCGTCCCCCTCCCGTCCCCCCTGTCGCTCCCGCCCCCTCCTCTGTCCATCCCGTCCCTCCTATTCCTCCTTCAGCTTCTGTCTGTTGAATCTATCTCACCTCTTGATTTTATTTTATCTAATTTACGGTTTCCCTGTTATTTTGTCATCCCCTTTTCCCCTTGTTTATTCTTTCTATTTTTTCATCTATACCTTCCTTTCCTCCGGTGCCTTTCTTCCATTCCGATAAATCCCTATAACCCCTCCCCGTTCCCCTGTCTCCATTTCTTATCAGTTACACAGCCTCGGTCTGTAGCGTCAGAAGTTGTTACACAATAGCCTGTGTACGCGGGAAGAGTCTTTGGTTACGTCATCACCCTGTCAAGAAGACATCGGAAACCGCACTTTGGTAATTTCATGGCATTTTCATTTCATCGCCATTCTCAACTGTCCACCAAATGCTTAAAAATAATATATACAGGCCACACGTGGTAAAGTATCATTTGCTCACAATATTTATGTCTCATTAACAGTAAGCTTTTTTGGATTTTAAGAAATAAAAAGTTTTAGGGGAGAAAAGGAATAAATAAATTTAAAAAATGCTCCCATGGATTAGGTTTTAGTTAAGGTATTAAAACACATTAAATGAAAAGAGGGTAATAAGAATAATACGAAGACCATGGGCGGCGGCAACAACAACCTACAACAACAACAACATGATAGGAAAGTCATATTTAACAAAGGTACTTGTGGACATGATTATGATATTTCTAATTCAAATGTTTCATTATAGACGAGTAAATTAATGTATTACAGTCGCATGCTTAATTTGAAAAAAAATATCGTACCTCGGCCTTATAAATACTAAAAGGTAAGCAAGTAAAAGATCGAAAATCTAGGTCACCGCCTACCCTCTCGAGGAAATCCCTGTTCTCCCTGAAATATGCATTGCTTTACTGCTACAAGCCTTTGTGTTATCGATTCAGAAATTATTTTTTCTTCATAGCTGGCCATCATTTAATAACTGTTGTGCACGCATTACTCAGAAATTTATATCCGAACTCAAATTAAGTTACGATCACAACAACCATTCAGTCTCCCTTTACGGAAGTGACGACAACACAGCTAGTAATGGCGTTAACACCCGATGCAGTCCGAAATTAATATTTAAATTTCGTGGATGTAATTTACAAAATAATGTTTCGGACTGCATCGGGTGTTAACGCCATTACTAGCTTTGTTGTCGTCACTTCCGTAAAGGGAGACTGAATGGTTGTTGTGATCGTAACTTAATTTGAGTTCGGATATACATTTCCGAGTAATGCGTGCACAACAGTTATTAAATGATGGCCAGCTATGAAGAAAAATTTTTCTGAATCGATGACACAAAGGCTTTTAGCAGTAAAGCAATGCATATTTCAGGGAGAACAGGGATTTCCTCGAGAGGGTAGGCGGTGACCTAGATTTTCGATCTTTTACTTGCTTACCTTTTAGCATTTATAAGGCCGAGGTACGATATTTTTTTCAAATTAAGCATGCGATTGTAATACATTAATTTACTCGTCTATAATGAACCATTTGAATTAGCAATATCATAATCATGTCCACAAGTACCTGTGATATTTTATACTCACAAACCCTAGTGTAAAGTATGATTTCGTAATGCCACGATGCGATTGTAGTGTAATTGGAATACTTATAAGCAATGGATTATCTGGAGGGCAAAAGGAAATTGTCATTAATTACCCTTTTCCGGAACTTCCATTCGTATTTGATGGATTGGATGCTTCCTGACTTCCGGTTAGGACATTACTCCAAGTAAGGCCGATAATTAAATGGGAAGACATTTTATTTCATTTTATTTTTTTTTTCCAGATTATTGTGTCATGACAACTGACATTACCCATCCTTCACATCCAACTGTCACCATTTATAACAGAGAAAGCTTAAGAGGTAGCATACATAGTGCAATATACATATGAAATATAATATAAAAAACCTACATGTGAAAATCTACAATCGTATTGAAATCTAAAGGTAAATTATACCCAATAGTTCGAGTATACTAATACCTACATATGTAAAAATATGTTTGTATATTGAAATCTATATGAAATAATTCATAATGAAATATTGAAACCCAAAGTAAACAATGAAAAGTAATGTCTTTTTTTTTTTTTTTTTTTGTAATATTTCATATTTAATTAAAGATGTGTTACATTAGATTTCCGCTAACTCGCATGCATTACACACAAATGTAACGCGTGCTCATTTTCATTATATAGTTTCTTGTCATCATTATCGATAAGTTTTTATACCACAGATATTCACTACGTTCTACGTGCTACTCTTACGGTTTCTAGCTACTAGTTGTTTGATTCAAACAATGCAATTAAATTTATTGAATCATATCAAATTTAAAATAGATGCATGTTATAATGTCATACGCCAATGGTATGCTCTACCCGAGCTGACTTGCATTGCATTGCAGTTGTATATGTATCGTGACGATGAGATGTAAACTCTCAAGATTAATAAAGGAGAATGTTCCTACTATGGCCGACAATGCCTGTTATAAAAGCATTCTTTGCCTCTTTGCCTGTTACCGGTACCCGGTTTCTTCATCAACCTTAACGTCTTTAACTAGAAGAGTTCCCTATGAAAGCATTACAGAAATTACAGAATTCGAAAGGAAAGTTCATTTAAGTTGAGTTTTAAATGTTATAACATCTTACAGTTTATGTTCCTGAACAGTTAATCATTATACAGTGTATATCAGAAATAAGTATACATAACAAATATGTAAATTCATCTTTTGTTGAATGTTAAAACATCTTACAGTTTACGTCCCTGAAATGTTAATCTTTATACAGTGTATATCAGAAATATAAGTATATATAACAAATATATAAATTCATCTTTCTATACCTAGAATAGCTCTACAACATGCATACATAATACAGTGTCCTGTGAGATCTCCATGTATAACGTCCAATGTAGAACAATGTGATATAGCTTCAGTAAATTTAAACAATGAAACATAGAAAAAATGTCGAAACGTTCAGAATATACGTCGTGTATACATATATGTCGGACAAAACAGCTTCAGATAACGATGGATTACGTATTGCTCTCAATATAGGGATTAAGCTTTTTAAACAGCTTAAAGTTGCTGATAACGTTCTGAACACACTAGAATATAGTTCCATTGTACTGAACTGGCATGTCTGGACTACCATTTCGTAAGATGTTAATATTACAGTTAAAAGGAGGAAGTTTTTCTAAAACATCGAGTTCTCAGCAGGTGGTCGTTAGGACAATTCAGGAAGAATTGGTCAGTAGTTTCATCAGAGTTCTGACAAGTGTACATAAACAAGAGACTATTTAAGGAGCTGCAGTCACTCATTAGGAGAGTATGATGCATGTAGCCGTGTCTGCTTCTGAAGGCGTAATAGTGTGAATGAGGTGTGAAGGAAGTGAATAGACAGATTGGTTTAAGGTAATTAATTGACGGATTGTACTTTATGTTATTGAGAAGTACCTTCCATAGCTAACTAGAGGATGGTAGAAATAATCTTTATAGATAAGATTAGTTAGACATTTTACTTAAATAACATGAATAGCCCTACTGGTGTAATAAGAATGTATATTAATATGACGAACAGGTGAAACGTTAGGTAAGGTTATTGACCCATGACCAATCTTAGGAAATTGGATTATTTTTACTTTCTCTTCGGGCAACGAAGTAGTGCCAACTTAATTCTGAATACAGTAGTCCCACGTCGTGATTCTGGACTGCTCCGTGCTGTATGTATAATATCACCATATTCTAACATTAACTGCAAAGAGCTGTGATGTTATGCTGTTGGGCAATTGGGTCATCAGCTGAGTCTATCCGTTTGCTGGATACTTTAACACTTAATAAGGAACATCATCGAGATGTTTGGTCAGCAAAAGGTAATCAGTCTCCTGTCCTCAATGGTCTGGCTTCCCACACTGCCATCGTGTCTCATTTTACAACCCAACATGACACAGTCTCTGTCCGTAAACCATGTTGTTGATGCTTACGGGCTCTTCTCTGGACAGCGAGAGTTCTTAATATGTTCCACCATACTTCGATGGAATCCCCTGACTCCAGCTTCGATTGGTGTAGCACCATGCTCTGTTTCCATGCTTGCTTCGTGTACCAGATCTGTATATTTCGTTGCCTTCCCTTCGCGGGCCTATAGTGTTCTGAATCCCTCGTGGTACTGTCAGCTCCATAACGAGCCAGGTCTCCAGGTCTACCGTTAGTGTCCTGTTATAGGCTGCTAAAAACAATTGCTCCTCTCCTGCCCATGGTTTTCCCTTGGCCCCTTCCTTTGGGAAAAAAAAATTTTAATTTTTTTCCTTCT
>NW_022981333.1:0-9265 GCF_902652985.1 Pecten maximus
TTTTTGATATTTTGCGGTGCTTTCAAGCTTCTGCTAGGTTTTCCGATAGTGCAAATATATGCAGAATCTTCGAAATCCCGAGAAATCATGAAAAAATGAAAATTTTCTAAAACAAATTGAAAATTTCGTGAAAAACGTGTTTTTTTCGGTATTTTTGATATTTTGCGGTGTTTTCATGCTTCTGGCGGGTTTTCTAATAGTGCAAACATATGCAGAACCTCCAAACCTAAAGAAATCGTGTAGAAATTAAAATTTTCGAAAAAAAATTAAAATTTCGTGAAAAACGTGTTTTTTTTCGGTATTTTTGATATTATGCGGTGTTTTCATGCTTCTGGCGGGTTTTCTAATAGTGGAAACATATGCAGAACCTCCAAAGAAATCGTGTAGAAATTAAAATTTCGTGAAAAGCGTGATTTTTTCGGTATTTTATATATTTTTCGGTGTTTTCATGGATCTGGCCGGTTTTCCAATGGTGCAAAGATACGTAAAAACCTCCATACCCCGAGGAGCGGTGTTTTCATGCATCTGGCCGGTTTTCCAATAGTGCAAACATATGCAGAAACCTCCAAACCCTGAGAAATCGTGAAGAAATTAAAATATTCGAAAAGAAATGAAAATTTCGTGAAAAA
Source organism: Pecten maximus (assembly GCF_902652985.1). Lineage (NCBI taxonomy): Eukaryota > Metazoa > Mollusca > Bivalvia > Pectinida > Pectinidae > Pecten > Pecten maximus. The sequence goes on from NW_022981333.1 coordinate 630, forward strand.
CGTGATGTTTTCGTGATTTTTGATATTTTGCCGTGTTTTCATGCTTCTGGCGGGTTTTCCAATAGTGCAAACATATGCAGAAACCTCCAAACCCTGAGAAATCGTGAAGAAATTAAAATATTCGAAAAGAAATGAAAATTTCGTGAAAAACGTGATGTTTTCGTGATTTTTGATATTTTGCGGTGTTTTCAAGCTTCGACCAGGTTTTCCAGTAGTGCAAACATATGTAGAATCCTTCAAACGCCGAAATATCGTGAAAAAATGAAAATTTTCGAAAAAAATTGAAAATTTCGTGAAAAACGTGATTTTTTCGATATTTTGCCGTGTTTTCATGCTTCTGGCGGATTTTCCAATAGTGCAAACAGATGCAGAATCCTCCAAACCCCGAGAAATCGTGAAAAAATGAAAATTTTCGATAAAATTTAAAAATTTCGTGAAAAACGTGATATTTTCGTTATTTTTGATATTTTGCCGTGTTTTCATGCTTCTGGCGGATTTTCCAATAGTGCAAACATGCAGAATCCTCCAAACTCCGAGAAATCGTGAAAAAATGAAAATTTTCGATAAAATTTGAAAATTTCGTGAAAAACGTGATATTTTCGTTATTTTTGATATTTTGCCGTGTTTTCATGCTTCTGGCGGATTTTCCAATAGTGCAAACAGATGCAGAACCTCCAAACCTAAAGAAATCGTGTAGAAATTAAAATTTTCGAAAAAAAATTAAAATTTCTTGAAAAACGTGATTTTTTTCGATATTTTTGATATTTTGCAGTGTTTTCATGCTTCTGGCGGGTTTTCCAATGGTTCAAAGATACGTAGAAACCTCCATACCCCGAGGAGCGGTGTTTTCATGCATATGGCCGATTTTCCAATAGTGCAAACATACGCAGAAACCTCCAAACCTTGAGAAATCGTGAAAAAAAATGAAAATTTCATGAAAAAGGTGATTTTTTTCTGTATTTTTGATATTTTGCGGTGCTTTCAAGCTTCTGCTAGGTTTTCCGATAGTGCAAATATATGCAGAATCTTCGAAATCCCGAGAAATCATGAAAAAATGAAAATTTTCTAAAACAAATTGAAAATTTCGTGAAAAACGTGTTTTTTTCGGTATTTTTGATATTTTGCGGTGTTTTCATGCTTCTGGCGGGTTTTCTAATAGTGCAAACATATGCAGAACCTCCAAACCTAAAGAAATCGTGTAGAAATTAAAATTTTCGAAAAAAAATTAAAATTTCGTGAAAAACGTGTTTTTTTTTCGGTATTTTTGATATTATGCGGTGTTTTCATGCTTCTGGCGGGTTTTCTAATAGTGGAAACATATGCAGAACCTCCAAAGAAATCGTGTAGAAATTAAAATTTCGTGAAAAGCGTGATTTTTTCGGTATTTTATATATTTTTCGGTGTTTTCATGGATCTGGCCGGTTTTCCAATGGTGCAAAGATACGTAAAAACCTCCATACCCCGAGGAGCGGTGTTTTCATGCATCTGGCCGGTTTTCCAATAGTGCAAACATATGCAGAAACCTCCAAACCCTGAGAAATCGTGAAGAAATTAAAATATTCGAAAAGAAATGAAAATTTCGTGAAAAACGTGATGTTTTCGTGATTTTTGATATTTTGCCGTGTTTTCATGCTTCTGGCGGGTTTTCCAATAGTGCAAACATATGCAGAAACCTCCAAACCCTGAGAAATCGTGAAGAAATTAAAATATTCGAAAAGAAATGAAAATTTCGTGAAAAACGTGATGTTTTCGTGATTTTTGATATTTTGCGGTGTTTTCAGGCTTCGGCCGGGTTTTCCAGTAGTGCAAACATATGTAGAATCCTCTAAACGCCGAAATATCGTGAAAAAATGAAAATTTTCGAAAAAAATTGAAAATTTCGTGAAAAACGTGATTTTTCGATATTTTGCCGTGTTTTCATGCTTCTGGCGGATTTTCCAATAGTGCAAACAGATGCAGAATCCTCCAAACCCCGAGAAATCGTGAAAAAATGAAAATTTTCGATAAAATTTAAAAATTTCGTGAAAAACGTGATATTTTCGTTATTTTTGATATTTTGCCGTGTTTTCATGCTTCTGGCGGATTTTCCAATAGTGCAAACATGCAGAATCCTCCAAACTCCGAGAAATCGTGAAAAAATGAAAATTTTCGATAAAATTTGAAAATTTCGTGAAAAACGTGATATTTTCGTTATTTTTGATATTTTGCCGTGTTTTCATGCTTCTGGCGGATTTTCCAATAGTGCAAACATGCAGAATCCTCCAAACTCCGAGAAATCGTGAAAAAATGAAAATTTTCGATAAAATTTGAAAATTTCGTGAAAAACGTGATATTTTCGTTATTTTTGATATTTTGCCGTGTTTTCATGCTTCTGGCGGATTTTCCAATAGTGCAAACAGATGCAGAACCTCCAAACCTAAAGAAATCGTGTAGAAATTTAAATTTTCGAAAAAAAATTAAAATTTCTTGAAAAACGTGATTTTTTTCGATATTTTTGATATTTTGCAGTGTTTTCATGCTTCTGGCGGGTTTTCCAATGGTTCAAAGATACGTAGAAACCTCCATACCCCGAGGAGCGGTGTTTTCATGCATATGGCCGATTTTCCAATAGTGCAAACATACGCAGAAACCTCCAAACCTTGAGAAATCGTGAAAAAAAATGAAAATTTCATGAAAAAGGTGATTTTTTTTCTGTATTTTTGATATTTTGCGGTGCTTTCAAGCTTCTGCTAGGTTTTCCGATAGTGCAAATATATGCAGAATCTTCGAAATCCCGAGAAATCATGAAAAAATGAAAATTTTCTAAAACAAATTGAAAATTTCGTGAAAAACGTGTTTTTTTCGGTATTTTTGATATTTTGCGGTGTTTTCATGCTTCTGGCGGGTTTTCTAATAGTGCAAACATATGCAGAACCTCCAAACCTAAAGAAATCGTGTAGAAATTAAAATTTTCGAAAAAAAATTAAAATTTCGTGAAAAACGTGTTTTTTTTTCGGTATTTTTGATATTATGCGGTGTTTTCATGCTTCTGGCGGGTTTTCTAATAGTGGAAACATATGCAGAACCTCCAAAGAAATCGTGTAGAAATTAAAATTTCGTGAAAAGCGTGATTTTTTCGGTATTTTATATATTTTTCGGTGTTTTCATGGATCTGGCCGGTTTTCCAATGGTGCAAAGATACGTAAAAACCTCCATACCCCGAGGAGCGGTGTTTTCATGCATCTGGCCGGTTTTCCAATAGTGCAAACATATGCAGAAACCTCCAAACCCTGAGAAATCGTGAAGAAATTAAAATATTCGAAAAAATTTGAAAATTTCGTGAAAAACGTGATATTTTCGTTATTTTTGATATTTTGCCGTGTTTTCATGCTTCTGGCGGATTTTCCAATAGTGCAAACAGATGCAGAACCTCCAAACCTAAAGAAATCGTGTAGAAATTAAAATTTTCGAAAAAAAATTAAAATTTCTTGAAAAACGTGATTTTTTTCGATATTTTTGATATTTTGCAGTGTTTTCATGCTTCTGGCGGGTTTTCCAATGGTTCAAAGATACGTAGAAACCTCCATACCCCGAGGAGCGGTGTTTTCATGCATATGGCCGATTTTCCAATAGTGCAAACATACGCAGAAACCTCCAAACCTTGAGAAATCGTGAAAAAAAAATGAAAATTTCATGAAAAAGGGTGATTTTTTTCTGTATTTTTGATATTTTGCGGTGCTTTCAAGCTTCTGCTAGGTTTTCCGATAGTGCAAATATATGCAGAATCTTCGAAATCCCGAGAAATCATGAAAAAATGAAAATTTTCTAAAACAAATTGAAAATTTCGTGAAAAACGTGATTTTTTCGTGATTTTTTGATATTTTGCGGTGTTTTCAAGCTTCGGCCGGGTTTTCCAGTAGTGCAAAAATATGTAGAAACCTCCAAACCATGAGAAATCGTGAAAAAATGAAAATTTCGTGAAAAAGGTGATTATTTCTGTATTTTTGATATTTTCCGGTGTTTTCAAGCTTCTGTTGGGTTTGACGATAGTGGAAACATATGAAAAATCCTCCAAATCCCGAGAAATCGTGATAAAATGAAAATTTCCGGAAAAACGTGATTTTTTCGTGATTTTTGATATTCTGCGGTGTTTTCAAGCTTCGGCCGGGTTTTCCAGTAGTGCAAAAATATGTAGAAACCTCCAAACCATGAGAAATCGTGAAAAAATGAAAATTTCGTGAAAAAGGTGATTATTTCTGTATTTTTGATATTTTGCGGTGTTTTCAAGCTTCTGCTGTGTTTGCCGATAGTGCAAACATATGCAGAATTCTCCAAATCCGGAGAAATCGTGAAAAAATGAAAATTTTCGAAAAACAAATTTTTTTCGGTGTTTTCAAGCTTCGACCGCATTTTCCAGTAGTACAAACATATGCAGAATCCTCCAAACGCCGAAATATCGTGAAAAAAGGGAAATTTTCGGTGTTTCCATGGGTATTCAGACAAATCATTCTTTTCCTGAATTTTTTCATTTAATTCCCTTTCAATATCAATAAAAGCCTGTTGTCTTATCCATTTACTTATATATCTTGATGTAATCTTTATATAATGGTCTGTACATGCATTATTGGCTAATAAAGTATTGATATCTTACTTTTGAATCCTTAATTACACAAGTCACGTGACTTGGCATGACGACCTCTCCTTCATTGATCTATTTACGAGCTATCCTACTTCAGTATAGAAAACAACATAGTTATTAAGACGTTGATCCATCATGAATTATCAATACACATCATATAATCTGAAAGTCGTCTGATTCTGTGACTGGCATATTCAAATCTTATCACGTGATTACTGTGTATTGAATCATTATACATTGGTCAACCCAAATATCTCATGGATTCAGATTTCAGTAATAATGCGATTTTCTATCATGAAATATCATCAAAAATCATATATACTATGTTTAACGTGTTACTTTTTGTATCCCAAATTACACAATAGTCACGTGACTTGGTATAACGGAATCGCCTTCATTGTTCTATTTACGAGCTACCCTACTTCAGTATTGAACACAAAATAGTTATTGAGACGTTGATCCCTCATGAATTATCAATACACATCATATAATCTGAAAAGCGTCTGATTCTGTGACTGGCATATTCAAATCTTATCACGTGATTACTGTGTATTGAATCATTATACATTGGCCAACCCAAATATCTCATGGATTCAGATTTCAGTAATAATGCGATTTTCTATCATGAAATATCATCAAAAATCATATATACTATGTTTAACGTGTTACTTTTTGTATCTCAAATTACACAATTGTCACGTGACTTGGTATAACGGAATCGCCTTCATTGTTCTATTTACGAGCTACCCTACTTCAGTATTGAACACAAAATAGTTATTGAGACGTTGATCCCTCATGAATTATCAATACACATCATATAATCTGAAAAGCGCCTGATTCTGTGATTGTGGCATATTCAAATCTTATCACGTGATTACTGTGTATTGAATCATTATACATTGGCCAACCCAAATATCTCATGGATTCAGATTTCAGTAATAATGCGATTTTCTATCATGAAATATCCTCAAAAATCATATATACTATGTTTAACGTGTTACTTTTTGTATCCCAAATTACACAATAGTCACGTGACTTGGTATAACGGAATCGCCTTCATTGTTCTATTTACGAGCTACCCTACTTCAGTATTGAACACAAAATAGTTATTGAGACGTTGATCCCTCATGAATTATCAATACACATCATATATTCTGAAAAGCGTCTGATTCTGTGATTGTGGCATATTCAAACCTTATCACGTGATTACTGTGTATTGAATCATTATACATTGGCCAACCCAAATATCTCATGGATTCAGATTTCAGTAATAATGCGATTTTCTATCATGAAATATCATCAAAAATCATATACACTATGTTTCACGTGTTACTTTTTGTATCCCAAATTACACAATAGTCACGTGACTTGGTATAAAGTAACCGCCTTCATTGTTCTATTAACGAGCTACCCTACCTCAGTATTGAACACAAAATAGTTATTAAAAAAAAATTTTTCGAAAAAGGGAGTGAGTGGGTTTTTTATCCCTTTATGAATTATCATGGCCAACCCAAAAACATTAATTTTGAAAATGCGATTTTATTTTAATCAAAAAACTTATACTTTTTTAAAGTGTATTTTTTTATCCAAATTACCAATTTCATGATTGGGTTCGGAATGCCCTTTTTTTTTAATTTGAAAATTCCCATCAAAAACAAAAAAGTTTGAGGACTTTTATCCCCCAAATTACAAAAAATTTACTGAAAATTGGTTTTAGGAATTTCCTTCATGTTCTTTTGAAAAACTATACTTCCCCCAAAAAAATTTGGGCAATTTTGTTTTAAACGTTTTCTTAAAAGAATTTTCAAAAATATTATATTTCAGTGTTCTTTTTGTTCCAAAATTCAAATATCCGTGACTTTAATTGAATCATTTTTATTGGGACCCTACCCCAGATTCAAAATAGTATAGCGTTTTCCCCCAAAGAATTTCAAAAATCATAACAAACCCCTTTTTTAAACCTTTAAACTTTTTGTTTTTAATTACCAAATAGTCAAAACTGATTTTAAATAAAACCCCTTTTTTTGGCAAATTTTTAAACCCCAACTTTTTTTCTTAAGTATTAACAAAAAAAACTATTTATTTCAAAACTAATACTAAATTTTTTTTTTTTCTTTTGGGAAGCCATATGGCACTTTTCACCAGTTTTATTATTTGATTATTTTAATTGTCTTACTGTTTTGGGGAAAAAAATTTAAATTTTTTTAATTTCAAATTTTCCTTCTTTTCTTAATTTTCAATTTTATTTTTCCATTTCATTATTTTTTCTTTTAATTTTTACATTAAATTTCCCAAAAAAAAAATTTTTTTGAATTTAAACAAAGTACTGACTTTTGTTTTTTGTTTTCTTTGGAAAAAGACCTTTAAAGCTTCAAAATTTTTTTCCCGTTTTTTTTTTAACCCTTTAAAAAAATAAAATTTTAATAAAACTTTTAAAAAAAAAATTTTATATCGGTCTTGTACCTTTTCTTTTTTCTAAAAAACAAAGGGGATTGATATTTTTTATTTTGGAATCTTTTAAAAATTCTTCTTACTTAAAATATTTATCTACTTTTAACCTTAAAAACCAGCCTGTTGTGACATTCTTATATTTTTTAGACTATTATTCGTATGAAAAACCCAATTAAAGGTATTTATGAATTTATCAAAACACCATTATTCGAAAGCGTGTTTTTTGACTGGATTTCAAAAACTTTCCCCGTCTTTATTGAATCTATAATGGGAAAATACAAAATTCTTTCTAATTTTTTCCTTTAAAATTCTCAAAAAAAATTCAAAGTTTCCTTACTTTTTTATCCCCAAAATTAAAACAATATATGATTGGGATTAAAAAACCCCTTCTTTTTTTCGGGACCCTACTTCAGTATTGAACACAAAATAGTTATTGAGACGTTGATCCCTCATGAATTATCAATACACATCATATAATCTGAAAGTCGCCTTATTCTGTGAATGCGGCATATTCAAATCTTTTCACGTGCTTATTATGTATTGATCAACTTAGATTCTATACTGTACTGTACTTACTGTATAATACAAATCCTTCTTTTCTCGAATGTTTCAATTTTATTCCTTTCCAATATCAATATAATTTTCTTAATGAACTATTATTACAAAATACAACTATTTATATTGATCAGGGAACAGTAAGTAGCTGAACTATTTGTTTTTTGTTTTTTTGGAAAGAACCATATAGGCTCAGCCTGTTGTCTTATCCATGTATTTATATATCTTGATGTAATCTTTATATAATGGTCTGTACATGCATTATTTGCTAATACAGTATTGATATTTTATTTTTGAATCCCCAATTACACAATTGTCATGTGACCCTTACTCTACTCTACTCTCATTTCAGATATTGTATACTTATTTCTTAATCTCCTAGGTCTCATAGATGTCTATATCTTATCATATGGTTCTGTTGACAAAATGAAAAGTCCTTAGAAATCATATATTATTTACGATTGAACGCTTTATTAAAATAAATATGGATTGAATGAAATATGAAAATAAGTATAGTATTTGTTATGTAAATATATCCGATATTCAAATTAAATAGACTAGAAATATTTCAGTTATCCAGCTTCATTTCAACATCCCAAAACGGTTATGCAAAGTGTCTGGAATAAGGAAACAAATGTGAACAATATCATTACCACCGGATACAGTTTGCACCTGTATAGGCATGTTATACAGGCTACCCGTCATTAAACTGACAGGGAAGCAACAGCTCCATAATGTTGCTTTCACAAACTGAACCTTAAGTCCAACAGCTTACTCAATACCAACAGGCAATGAACAAGTCTAACAGATGGACAAGCGGTCCCTACAAAATAAAAAATAATGCAGTTTTTTTTTGCAGAGTAATAATTCATTTTACAATTTAAATTCCTTACCTCAAAATCAAAGTCAGCATGCATGAAATCAGCATCGCAGCACTGCTACAGCTATTCAGGACTTCTTCAATACCCGCTTCTTACCAAGGCGGTATACAGTAGTGAGAATAAAAACTGTT
>NW_022981334.1:0-2500 GCF_902652985.1 Pecten maximus
TTCACATCTAGAATGTGGGATTGTATTCTGATGTTATATTTGTAGAATGATACGGTTCCCTACTAGGCAATAGTTGGATGTACTGGCATTTTCTCATGGGAATAAAACCACCTCAAATCATCATTAATTAAAAAAAACTTTGCAGAATATGTCGATATTAAAAAGTCTCAGAAGTAAATAATACCTGGCTTAGTATGATATTTGTGGGAAGTCATCAGTATATTGCATGGAGAGTAGCGCTTTCCTATTGGACGATACGGCAAGGCCCTAGGTGATCATCTCTGTAAGAGTGCTGGATTATACCAACTTAAATCAATAGATGGCACTTTAACATTGACTCATTTTATGTACACCTGATGGTTAGATTTAATATGGATTTATTTCTATGGCATTACATCATTATTTAAATGTGGTATATTAATATTTAATGATCTAATAACCATCAGTATTGTAGCTTAAGGGTAAAAGGCAGTGACGATTCGAGAGACCAATGTTCAGTGTTCTACTTCACAAATGAGTACACGGATCCATGTGAACCAAAAGGACTATTTTATATATAGGTATTCATCTTTAGATATTACCTGTGAATTTATTTAGCCTAACTAAATACATAATGTAATTCCAGATGTACACAAGAATGTGAAAAAAATGAATCGTTTGCGGAAAGTGTTTACACCTGAAGTGACCACTAGGATGTATGGTTTGACTCATTTAGAGTTAGATAGAGACTTGTGTAATCTGACAGAGTCTATAGGAATGTATGACACAAAAACAGCATGGATGATGATGTGTCCAATATTATTGGTGCTTGGAACTGTCACCGGTGTCATCAACCTGATGGTCCTCACAAGGAGAAAAATCCGAAAGAATTCGTCCGCCATGTTTTTTATTGCTTTAGCTGTAGCGGATCTGATCGTACTCCATACAGGTCTCACAAGGCAGTGGCTTATATACAGCTTCGATTTAGATATTCGGATGAAAAATAACTTTTTGTGTAAAACGAACTATTTCATAGTGTATCTGTCCCTCCAGATGTCATCGTGGACACTTGTGCTGATTACCATTGAACGGATGATCGTTGTTCAGTTCCCGTACAAGGCTAAAGTGTTGTGTACACGGACAAGGGCGCTAAGTGCTATCCTGTTCATCTTCCTTGTTCTTTTCCTGGTCAACATGCACAGTCTTATAGGTGGAGATATCACAACAACTACAAACAGCTTTAACTCGACAACCTATGTTGTATGTGGAGGCATCACTGAGCACTACCACACATTCCGACGATACTATTGGGGCTGGATTGATCTTCTCATATTCTGTGTTCTTCCATCGTGCATCATATTAGCTTTGAATACGATTATCATAGTTAAACTCACAAAACGCTATAGGACCAGAAGGAAGACTCTTCCAGCACACATTATCCATTCAAGTAGACGACAGATGAGCTTTGAAAATTTCACCAAGAGCTGGACATCGACTATATCTCTCCTTATTCTGCTAGACGCCTGGTTCATTGTTTGTACCCTGCCTGTCTGTGTTGTGCTGGTGTTGTATAACTGGTGTGCCTGGTTCCAGTCAGAGGACGAGATCAAACTTGTATGGGTGACTACAAATATCTTGATGTACAGCAACAATACCTTTAATTTCTTTTTGTACTGCATCAGCGGCTCTAAATTTCGCGAGGAACTTAAAGATATTTTCTACCAATGTTTTGGTTACAGAGCAGCTGTCAGTAGAACCGATTACAGTGTACCGAATCAACCATTAAGATTTTGAAATAAGTTATTTGTATGTTGGGTGAATTTCTAGCTTTCTGTAGTACTAGTATTCAGTGACGTCACTAGTACCTTGCTGGGTTTTCCTGGTGTAAGGTGTATAAGGCTGCAGGTACAATGTATTATTAGATGGGATATCTTATGAAGTATTTAAACATAATGCACGTATTTAAATATTGTACCCAATTATCAGTGTTTCATAACAGGTATAATTCCAGATAGATAGATAGAAGGCATGATTAACCGAATCGTGAAACCTAATTCTACGGATCCGAGAAAACCTTTAAAATACTGCGGAATCACACTACTTTCTACGCCATATACAATTTACTGTGATATTTTGAATTGTCGGCTTTCTTACTGTTTAGAAAACAACAATTTGATGACTGACGAACAGAATGGTTTCCGGAGAAAACTTGGATGCCAAGACCATATTTTCGCTCTATGTTCAGTAAATTTGCCAAACTTCCTACCTATACCTAGCTGTTTATAGACTTGAAAAGGGCGTTCAATGCAGGTAAACGCAGCCTGCTATGGATTACACTTCATAATTTAGGAATTAAAGGAAGAATGTATAAGCCATACGCTCACATTTGGTCTGCACGTCGTTGATTATTATATTTTGTGTAACATGCCTAGAGGTTATCGTAGTACATTAGCAAAATTATGACTAGGTTGTCTCCCTTTACGTTTGAGACTGGTCGGTTTCACAATATACCATTGGAAGC
>NW_022981334.1:5000-9330 GCF_902652985.1 Pecten maximus
GGTTAGGGAACAGTCTGGTTAGGAAACAGTCTGGTTAGGGAACAGTCAGGTTAGGGAACAGTCAGGTTAGGGAACAGTCTGGTTAGGAAACAGTCTGGTTAGGGATCAGTCTGGTTAGGAAACAGTCTGGTTAGGGAACAGTCAGGTTAGGGAACAGTCAGGTTAGGGAACAGTCTGGTTAGGAAACAGTCTGGTTAGGGAACAGTCAGGTTAGGGAACAGTCTGGTTAGGGAACAGTATGGTTAGGGATCAGTCTGGTTAGGGAACAGTCTGGTTAGGGAACAGTCTGGTTAGGGATCAGTCTGGTTAGGGAACAGTCTGGTTAGGGAACAGTCTGGTTAGGGAACAGTCTGGTTAGGGAACAGTCTGGTTAGGGAACAGTCAGGTTAGGGAACAGTCTGGTTAGGGAACAGTCTGGTTAGGGAACAGTCTGGTTAGGGAACAGTCTGGTTAGGAAACAGTCTGGTTAGGGAACAGTCTGGTTAGGGAACAGTCTGGTTAGGGAACAGTCTGGTTAGGGAACAGTCTGGTTAGGGAACAGTCTGGTTAGGGAACAGTCTGGTTAGGAAACAGTCAGGTTAGGGATCAGTCTGGTTAGGGAACAGTCTGGTTAGGGAACAGTCAGGTTAGGGAACAGTCTGGTTAGGGAACAGTCTGGTTAGGGATCAGTCTGGTTAGGGAACAGTCTGGTTAGGGAACAGTCTGGTTAGGGATCAGTCTGGTTAGGGAACAGTCTGGTTAGGAAACAGTCTGGTTAGGGAACAGTCTGGTTAGGAAACAGTCTGGTTAGGAAACAGTCTGGTTAGGGAACAGTCTGGTTAGGAAACAGTCTGGTTAGGAAACAGTCTGGTTAGGAAACAGTCTGGTTAGGGATCAGTCTGGTTAGGGAACAGTCTGGTTAGGAAACAGTCTGGTTAGGGAACAGTCTGGTTAGGAAACAGTCTGGTTAGGGAACAGTCTGGTTAGGGATCAGTCTGGTTAGGGAACAGTCTGGTTAGGGAACAGTCTGGTTAGGGATCAGTCTGGTTAGGGAACAGTCTGGTTAGGTAACAGTCTGGTTAGGAAACAGTCTGGTTAGGGAACAGTCTGGTTAGGGAACAGTCTGGTTAGGGAACAGTCTGGTTAGGAAACAGTCTGGTTAGGGAACAGTCTGGTTAGGGAACAGTCTGGTTAGGTAACAGTCTGGTTAGGAAACAGTCTGGTTAGGGAACAGTCTGGTTAGGGAACAGTCTGGTTAGGAAACAGTCTGGTTAGGGAACAGTCTGGTTAGGAAACAGTCTGGTTAGGGAACAGTCTGGTTAGGGATCAGTCTGGTTAGGGAACAGTCTGGTTAGGGAACAGTCTGGTTAGGGATCAGTCTGGTTAGGTAACAGTCTGGTTAGGGAACAGTCTGGTTAGGGAACAGTCTGGTTAGGGAACAGTCTGGTTAGGGAACAGTCTGGTTAGGTAACAGTCTGGTTAGGAAACAGTCTGGTTAGGGAACAGTCTGGTTAGGGAACAGTCTGGTTAGGGAACAGTCTGGTTAGGGAACAGTCTGGTTAGGGATCAGTCTGGTTAGGGAACAGTCTGGTTAGGAAACAGTCTGGTTAGGAAACAGTCTGGTTAGGGAACAGTCTGGTTAGGAAACAGTCTGGTTAGGAAACAGTCTGGTTAGGGAACAGTCTGGTTAGGAAACAGTCTGGTTAGGGAACAGTCTGGTTAGGAAACAGTCTGGTTAGGAAACAGTCTGGTTAGGGATCAGTCTGGTTAGGGAACAGTCTGGTTAGGAAACAGTCTGGTTAGGGATCAGTCTGGTTAGGGAACAGTCTGGTTAGGGAACAGTCTGGTTAGGGATCAGTCTGGTTAGGGAACAGTCTGGTTAGGAAACAGTCTGGTTAGGAAACAGTCTGGTTAGGGAACAGTCTGGTTAGGAAACAGTCTGGTTAGGAAACAGTCTGGTTAGGGAACAGTCTGGTTAGGAAACAGTCTGGTTAGGGAACAGTCTGGTTAGGAAACAGTCTGGTTAGGAAACAGTCTGGTTAGGGATCAGTCTGGTTAGGGAACAGTCTGGTTAGGACACAGTCTGGTTAGGGAACAGTCTGGTTAGGGAACAGTCTGGTTAGGAAACAGTCTGGTTAGGGAACAGTCTGGTTAGGGATCAGTCTGGTTAGGGAACAGTCTGGTTAGGGAACAGTCTGGTTAGGGATCAGTCTGGTTAGGAAACAGTCTGGTTAGGGAACAGTCTGGTTAGGGAACAGTCTGGTTAGGGAACAGTCTGGTTAGGTAACAGTCTGGTTAGGAAACAGTCTGGTTAGGGAACAGTCTGGTTAGGGAACAGTCTGGTTAGGGAACAGTCTGGTTAGGAAACAGTCTGGTTAGGAAACAGTCTGGTTAGGGAACAGTCTGGTTAGGTAACAGTCTGGTTAGGAAACAGTCTGGTTAGGGAACAGTCTGGTTAGGAAACAGTCTGGTTAGGAAACAGTCTGGTTAGGGAACAGTCTGGTTAGGAAACAGTCTGGTTAGGGAACAGTCTGGTTAGGGATCAGCCTGGTTAGGGAACAGTCTGGTTAGGGAACAGTCTGGTTAGGGATCAGTCTGGTTAGGTAACAGTCTGGTTAGGGAACAGTCTGGTTAGGGAACAGTCTGGTTAGGGAACAGTCTGGTTAGGGAACAGTCTGGTTAGGGAACAGTCTGGTTAGGTAACAGTCTGGTTAGGAAACAGTCTGGTTAGGGAACAGTCTGGTTAGGGAACAGTCTGGTTAGGGAACAGTCTGGTTAGGCAAAAGTCTGGTTAGGGAACAGTCTGGTTAGGGAACAGTCTGGTTAGGAAACAGTCTGTTTAGGGATCAGTCTGGTTAGGGATCAGTCTGGTTAGGGAACAGTCTGGTTAGGAAACAGTCTGGTTAGGAAACAGTCTGGTTAGGGATCAGTCTGGTTAGGTAACAGTCTGGTTAGGGAACAGTCTGGTTAGGAAACAGTCTGGTTAGGGAACAGTCTGGTTAGGGAACATTCTGGTTAGGGAACAGTCTGGTTAGGAAACAGTCTGGTTAGGGAACAGTCTGGTTAGGGAACAGTCTGGTTAGGGAACAGTCTGGTAAGGGAACAGCCTGGTTAGGAAACAGTCTGGTTAGGGAACAGTCTGGTTAGGGAACAGTCTGGTTAGGGAACAGTCTGGTTAAGAAACAGTCTGGTTAGGGAACAGTGTGGTTAGGGAACAGTGTGGTTAGGGAACAGTGTGGTTAGGGAACAGTCTGGTTAGGCAACAGTCTGGTTAGGAAACAGTCTGGTTAGGGATCAGTCTGGTTAGGGAACAGTCTGGTTAGGAAACAGTCTGGTTAGGAAACAGTCTGGTTAGGGAACAGTCTGGTTAGGGAACAGTCTGGTTAGGAAACAGTCTGGTTAGGAAACAGTCTGGTTAGGGAACAGTCTGGTTAGGGATCAGTCTGGTTAGGTAACAGTCTGGTTAGGGAACAGTCTGGTTAGGAAACAGTCTGGTTAGGGAAGAGTCTGGTTAGGGAACATTCTGGTTAGGGAACAGTCTGGTTAGGAAACAGTCTGGTTAGGGAACAGTCTGGTTAGGGAACAGACTGGTTAGGGAACAGTCTGGTAAGGGAACAGCCTGGTTAGGAAACAGTCTGGTTAGGGAACAGTCTGGTTAGGGAACAGTCTGGTTAGGGAACAGTCTGGTTAGGAAACAGTCTGGTTAGGGAACAGTGTGGTTAGGGAACAGTGTGGTTAGGCAACAGTCTGGTTAGGCAACAGTCTGGTTAGGGAACAGTCTGAAAATATCAAAACTGTTATTTTCACTCAAGTGAATCATTTATATGTTTCACCAAAAAAACATATTTCACAGCGAAGACTAGATTTTATTTACGCGCACCACAACCATACAATGTTTGAATGATGGAAATTTCGAGATGCGACATCACAGTTTTTATGCAAAAACAAGAAATAAATCTTCTGCGGTCGTTTTATAAGACCGTTTTACAGGTACTTCCATTATCGTATGGTTTGCATTCGCTGGAGTGATCAGGTGAACAGAACCAAAGTATGCGCCCTTGTGTTCCGCCCCGTTAGCAACATTAAGGGCTTCTTCTTCTTCTTCTTCTTCTTCTTCTTCTTCTTCTTCTTCTTCTTCTTCTTCTTCTTCTTCTTCTTCACATCTATATGGATCTATACTCTGTTTGCTTCCTGTAGTTGACAGCTTTCCCGCCAAATTGGAATTAGCTGTTTTTCCATTTCATCAATTGCCAGGCAATGCAGCTTAATGTAGCAATATAAGACTCTTTTGTATGTGTTTATATGTAGGATAAGGATATTCTATCCGAGGGCCACGAAATATGGTGAAATC
>NW_022981335.1:0-27070 GCF_902652985.1 Pecten maximus
CATATTCAAATGTTGTATTAGTACGGAAAAAGGACGGGTCTTTACGATTCTGTATAGACTACCGTATGCTGAACTCGCGCACGCGTAAAGATGCTTATATGTTACCTCGCTTTGACGATACAGTTGACAGTCTGATCGGGTCACGTTTTTTTTCAAAACTTGACTTAAGGTCTGGATACTGGCAGGTTGAAGTTGAGGAGTCTGACAAACCAAAGACAGCTTTTTAGGTCACCTGAGACGAAGTCTCAAGTGACCTATTCTAATCGCCTTTTGTCCGTCGTCGTCCGTCGTCCATCGTGCGTCGTGCGTCCGTAAACTTTTTACATTTTCGACTTCTTCTCCAAAACCACTTAACAAAATACAATGAAATTTGGCAGAAAGTTTCTATGGCTGAAGGTCAACCAAAATTGTGAATTATATGGTCCCTGCCCACCAGGAGCCTGAGGGGTGGGGCCAAAAAGGGTCAAATTGACTAAAATTTCAAAAATCTTCTTCTCTACTCTCAGATATGGTAGAATCAAATACTCTTCATAGATGGAAGGGTCTTGAGGTGCGTTACCAAAATTGTGAATTGCATGACCCTGGGGTCTCACGTTTGCCCCTGGGGAGGGGGTAAACTTTACTATAGTTTATATAGGGAAATCACATTTTTGACTATTATTTGTTGGATTTCTATTGGAATTCATCCTAACTTGTATCAAATTATCAGCATGGGGTTGACAGTTTGATGGTATGTACATGTTGGCCCTAATTGACCCCCAGGGGCTGGTGGGCGGGGCCAAAAAGGGTCAAATTGACTAAAATTTCAAAAATCTTCTTCTCTACTCTCAGATATGGTAGAATCAAATACTCTTCATAGATGGAAGGGTCTTAAGGTGCTTTACCAAAATTGTGAATTGCATGACCCTGGAGTCTCACGTTTGCCCCTGGGGAGGGGGTAAACTTTATTATAGTTTATATAGGGAAATCACATTTTTGACTATTATTTGTTGGATTTGTATTGGAATTCATTCTAACTTGGTTCAAATTATCAGCATGGGATTACAGTTTGATGTTATGTACATGTTGGCCCTGGTTGACCCCCAGGGACTGGTGGGCGGGGCCAAAAAGGGTCAAATTGACTGAAATTTCCAAAATCTTCTTATCAACTATATGTTAGAATCAAATACTCTTCATAGACTGATCCCATTAGGACTGATGGGTGGGGCCAAAAAGGGTCAATTTAGTTGGCCGAAATATTTCAAATCTCAGGTGACCGTTAAGTCCCTTTGGGCCTCTTGTTCTGTTGGTAACCTGGGTTTCTGGGAGACAAACAGAATGGGTTCTGGGTTGAGTTGTGCTCCGGCGTGTTTTCAGCGTCTCATGGAGAAATGCATGGGTGATATGCACCTCAAGGAATGTCTTATCTTCCTAGACGATATTCTAATCTTTTCCAGAACCGTTGACGAACACCTTACCAGGTTAGAGTCAGTTTTTGCCAGACTAGTGAAACACGGCCTCAAATTAAAACCCTCCAAATGTGAATTTTTCAAGACATCAGTTACATATCTTGGACATGTTGTCTCAGAAAAAGGTATAGCGACAGATCCTGAAAAGGTGTCGGCTGTAAAAAAATGGCCTCCGCCAAAGAATATAAAGGAGTTACGCCAGTTTCTGGGGTTTAGCGGCTACTATAGACGCTTCATCAAAGACTTTTCTAAAGTTGTTCAACTCCTCAACAAACTCTTACTGGGTCATGACTTGACAAGGAAATCAAAGGCTAAACCTAAGTCTAAATCTAAGTCAAAACCCAAGAAAACTGCTGAGTGGGTGTGGGATGAGCCTCAGCAGGCAGCTTTTGACACTGTTAAAGAGAAACTGGTGAATCCTCCTATTCTAGCTTATGCAGATTTCTCAAAGCCATTCATTGTCCATACAGATGCTTGTGCACTCGGTTTGGGTGCTGTGCTCTATCAAAAACAAGATGGTGTAGAGAAAGTGATTGCATACGCAAGCCGCGGCTTGAGACCCAATGAACGGAATTATCCGGCTCATAAGTTAGAGTTTTTGGCTCTTAAATGGGCAGTCACAGACAAATTCCACGATTACCTCTATGGTAAATACGTTTCAGGTTGTCACTGACAATGATCCTCTGACTTACGTGTTGGGTAAGGCTACGCTGGATGCAACCAGTCACCGTTGGGTAACTGCATTGGCCAATTACAATTTCAGGGCTTTTTCTCACTAGTTTGGGAAAGGGCCTTTTGTCCCATTTTGGGAAGAAAATTGGTGAATTGGGCAAGATTTTTTCAGGAGTAAACTGCAAATTTTGGGAATTTGGCTTAAATATGAAATAATTTCAATTGGGAATGGGGCCCATTAACGGCCCCAAAAAGCCCCCAGAAAAAGCCCTGAATATTACCTTACATTATAGACCTGGGAAAAATAATGCTGATGCGGACGGTCTCTCACGCATGTCTCAAATGAATCCAGATGTTGTCAAGGCTATTTGCCAATCTGCTATCACTGTTGCCCCATTAATGGATTGTGTAGTGGGTGAAACTGTGCCTCATGTGGCCAGTGAGTATGCTGTTTTATCTGATACGCTAGGTACAATTGATGTCCAGAAGCTGATGAGGACTTGGAATAAGTTGAGTCTCTGGGATGGGATTCTGTATAGAACCGCTTCTCTAGACGGTCGAGATGTGAAACAGCTGGTGTTGCCAGAGAAATACCAGTCCCTCGCCCTAAAGGGTGTACATGATGATGCAGGTCATCAGGGTAAAGAAAAAACACTCTGGTTAGCACGTCAGCGTTTCTATTGGCCAGGTCTAGGGAAAGATGTAGACTGTAAAGTCGAGGGTTGTGAGCGCTGTGTTTTACGTAAGACACCAGTGAAAGCTGTTGCTGAGTTGATTCCTATTGTGACGTCCAGACCCATGGAGTTAGTCTGTATTGACTTCCTCGGGGTGGACAAGTCCAAAGGTGGCTATGAGGATGTGTTAGTCATTACTGACCACTTTACAAGGTATGCCCAGGCTGTACCTTGTCGCAATCAGAAAGCACACACTACAGCTAAAGCGCTGTATGAGCATTTCATTGCAATTTACAGCTTTCCTGAAAGATTGCATAGTGATCAGGGTCGTAACTTTGAGTCCAAAGTTATAGCAGAACTCTGCAAGCTTGCAGGGTTAAGAAGACCAGGACTACTCCTTACCACCCTATGGTAATGGCTCTGCTGAACGGTTCAACAGAACTCTCCTCAGTATGTTAGCTACCCTAGAGGATGAGAAAAAGACCGACTGGAAGTCTTACATAGCACCACTAGTTCAGGCATATAACGCCACTAAGAGTGGTGCCACCGGCTATTCCCCCCACTATCTCATGTTCGGTTGGCACCCTCGATTATCGGTTGATGCTTGTTTTGGTACTGACCCTGGTCAGCAGGGAGCAGGGCACCACTCCTATGTTAGCAAACTGCGAAAAAGGATGGAGTATGCTTATAAAGCAGCCCAGACTGAGGTGTCCAAGCAAGCTGCTCAGAATAAACACCGGTATGACCGGTCTATACATGAGTCTAGGCTTGAGGTTGGCGACAGAGTCCTCACTAGGAAGGTCGGCCTCAAGGGGAAACACAAACTGGCAGATCGTTGGGATCGGGAACCCTATTTGATTTCTAATATACCAAATAGTGATATTCCTGTGTACGAGGTAAAGCTAGAATCTGGTAAGGGACCTCGCAGGACCCTGCACAGAAACATGCTCCTCCCATTTAACACAATTCCTGTGGGAGATCCCTCTAAACTGCGAAACCGCAAGGGAAACAGTAAAAAGTCAGTTCCCCCTACTCAAACAAAACCAGGATCAGCATCAGCATCATCGTCAGACACAGAATCAGAGTCTGAGGATGAAATCACCACAACTCTGAGGCACGAAGGCATCACCAGCAGCTACAGGGAAATTCACCAGCTACACAGCAAGGGTTTAATGAGCCAGGTCTTGACTCGGGAACATTAGCGACAGTTGCTGATGAATCAGACACGATACCGGTCATAAATGAATCGGATTTCACTAATCCAGCTGGTATCGTGGATTCATCTGTTCCTAACCCTGAGTATTTCCATAGTGATAACAATGAAACTAGTATTCAGGAGGAAAACACTTCTGGTTTTGAAATTCCAGAAGTGCAGCGTTCAAATCGTACCCGTAAACCTCCAAATCGCTATGGAAACTGGATATTTCCCGTACAAGCTATAAGTGGCAATGACAATGAGGTATTCGTATAACAGTAACAGTACAAATCTTTAGAAAATATGTACAATTATCCTTACTATGTTTAAAGTATTCATGTATATTTTTAGCCCACCATCATCAGATGGTGGGCTATTCAAATCGCCCTGCGTCCGTGGTCCGTCGTCCGTCCGTCCGTCCCTCCGTCCGTCCGTCCGTCCCTCCGTCCGTCCGTCCGTCCCTCCGTCCGTAAACAATTCTTGTTATCGCTATTTCTGAGAAAGTGCTGATGGGATCTTTCTCAAATTTCACATGTAGGTTCCCCTTGGTGCCTAGTTGTGCATATTGCATTTTGGGACCGATCGGAAAACAACATGGCCGACAGGCAGCCATCTTGGATTTTGACAATTGAAGTTTGTTATCTCTATTTCTGAGGAAGTACTGAAGGGATCTTTCTCAAATTTCATATGTAGGTTCCCTTTGGTGCCTAGTTATGCATATTTCATTTTGGGACCAATCGGAAAACAACATGGCCGACAGGCAGCCATCTTGGATTTTGACAATTGGAGTTTGTTAACGCTATTTCTGAGGAAGTACTGAAGGGATCTTTCTCAAATTTCATATGTAGGTTCCCTTTGGTGCCTAGTTATGCATATTGCATTTTGAGACTAATCAGAAAACAACATGGCTGACAGGCAGCCATCTTGGATTCTGACAATTAAAGTTTGTTATCGCTATTTCTGTGAAAGTAATGAAGGGATCTTTCTGAAATTTCATATGCAGGTTCCCCTCAGTGCCTAGTTATGCATATTGCATTTTGAGACCAATCGGAAAACAACATGGCCAACAGGCAGCCATCTTGGATTTTGACAATTGAAATTTGTTATCGCTTTTTCTGTGAAAGAACTGAAGGGATCTTTCTCAAATTTCATATGTAGGTTCCCCTTGGTGCCTAGTTATGCATATTGCATTTTGAGACCAATCGGAAAACAACATGGCCGACAGGCAGCCATCTTGGATTTTGACAATTGAAGCTTGTTATCGCTATTTCTGAGAAAGTACATAAGGTATCTTTCTGTAATTTCATATGCAGGTTCCCCTCAGTGCCTAGTTATGCATATTGCATTTTGAGACTAATCAGAAAACAACATGGCCGACAGGCAGCCATTTCGGATTTTGACAATTGAAGTTATCGCTATTTCTGTGAAAGTACTGAAGGGATCTTTTTCAAATTTCATATGTAGGTTCCCCTCGGTGCCTAGTTTTGCATATTGGGACCAATACGAAAACAACATGGCCGACAGACAGCCATTATAGCTAAATCCTAAATTCTGTATATAGGTTCCCCTTGTTTGAAAAGTACTAGAGGGCTGTTTCTGAATTTACACAGATAAGTAAGACTTAGAGGAAGGGAAAAGTAGGGAAAAGATCAATCTGACATGGAACCTATAAAGATCATTCAATGGTGGGCGCCAAGATCCCTCTGGGATCTCTTGTAATTGAATTAGTTTGGTCTAAGAAGACCGGTAGGGGTATCCCCAATCTCTCCACTATTAGATCAGAGATTTGTGTGTTTTTATCTTTATATCCTGTAATATTTTAAACCTAAATTGGTCTAGTGGTCCTCATTGGGTAATAACAGCTTCACTACTGTTATGGATTGTCTCCCTTGGATCCCAACTTGATCAGTTCCTTTGATATATTTAGATTTAGATTAGACTGTTTTGTTTACCAGTTCTGTGAGTTATAATGGGATGTATCCAAAGTACTTGTAAAAGTGCAGCTTGGAGTGATATATATTGTCCCTGGACCCAGTAGGCAAATTAAGTTACATCATAACATGCAATATATAGGGTAATTGGTACATAGGACGTCCATAATAAATCCCATGCGCTGGATAGTATTCATAACCTATCATTTGTAAAAATGATACTATATAGTTATGTTTACCAGTTTAATGAACTTAATATTTTGTAAACATAGGTTTTGCTTCAACAAGTTAAAGCACCTCGATGGTTTCAATATATTTAGTGTTAACATGATATAATTGCATAGTTTCCACTTGGGTGTCTTAGCTGAGGAGGTCCATTGGTGTAATTTTGGATGTGAAAGCTGGCAGTTCCTCTAGATCTATTCCCTTGATGTTGTAGGTCAGTCGGATCCAGGTACAGAGATGGTCTTGGGAAGGAAGCTAAGAAGGAAGAGATCGAGCCTTGCTGTTTTTATCTGGTAGGTAATTAAGGCTGCCTCTTTTGGTCCTAGTGTATGATAGTTTCACTACTGATCAGTAGTGGTACTAGAGTATGATAGTTTCACTACTGATCAGTAGTGGTCCTAGAGTGTGATGGTTTCACTACTGATCAGTAGTGGTCCTAGAGTATGATGGTTTCACTACTGATCAGTAGTGGTCCTAGAGTATGATGGTTTCACTACAGATCAGTAGTGGTCCTAGAGTGTGATGGTTTCACTACTGATCAGTGGTGGTCCTAGAGTATGATGGTTTCACTACTGATCAGTAGTGGTCCTAGAGTATGATGGTTTCACTACTGATCAGTGGTGGTCCTAGAGTATGATGGTTTCACTACTGATCAGTGGTGGTCCTAGAATATGATGGTTTCACTACAGATCAGTGGTGGTCCTAGAGTATGATGGTTTCACTACTGATCAGTAGTGGTCCTAGAGTATGATGGTTTCACTACAGATCAGTAGTGGTCCTAGAGTGTGATGGTTTCACTACTGATCAGTAGTGGTCGTAGAGTATGCTGGTTTCACTACTGATCAGTAGTGGTCATAGAGTATGATGGTTTCACTACTGATCAGTTGTAACTGTTCCAGACTTGAGTTGACTTGAGGGTGGATGATATTGTGGAACATAATTACTCTAACTGTTCCAATAAAATTTCATAAAAATGTTATTTTGACTTTAGAAATCGACAATTTTTAAATACAATCCATGTACATGTAGTATGTCGCCACAAAGCAGCTTTAACACCTATGCTAACATCAGAATCCTTCAGTGAACCCGACCTAAAGCCTGACTTTTACATTTTAGATATTGTACAAAAGGTAAGGGTTCTTTGACCAGTTGACAACGACCAACTAGGTGAAGTCATGGGTTCTCATCTTCGACCAACTGACAAACGACCAACTAGGTGACGTCATGGGTTCTCATCGTCGACCAGCTGACAAACGACCAACTAGGTGAAGTCATGGGTTCTCATCTTCGACCAACTGACAAACGACCAACTAGGTGAAGTCATGGGTTCTCATCGTCGGCCAACTGACAAACGACCAACTAGGTGAAGTCATGGGTTCTCATCGTGGACCAACTGACAAACGACCAACTAGGTGAAGTCATGGGTTCTCATCGTGGACCAACTGACAAACGACCAACTAGGTGACGTCATGGATTCTCATCGTCGACCAGCTGACAAACGACCAACTAGGTGAAGTCATGGGTTCTCATCTTCGACCAACTGACAAACGACCAACTAGGTGAAGTCATGGGTTCTCATCGTCGGCCAACTGACAAACGACCAACTAGGTGAAGTCATGGGTTCTCATCGTCGACCAACTGACAAACGACCAACTAGGTGACGTCATGGATTCTCATCTTCGACCAACTGACAACGACCAACTAGGTGAAGTCATGGGTTCTCATCGTCGGCCAACTGACAAACGACCAACTAGGTGAAGTCATGGGTTCTCATCTTCGACCAACTGACAAACGACCAACTAGGTGAAGTCATGGGTTCTCATCGTCGGCCAACTGACAAACGACCAACTAGGTGAAGTCATGGGTTCTCATCGTCGACCAACTGACAAACGACCAACTAGGTGACGTCATGGATTCTCATCGTGGGCCAACTGACAAACAACCAACTAGGTGAAGTCATGGGTTCTCATCTTCGACCAGCTGACATATTGCCAACTAGGTGAAGTCATGGGTTCTCATCTTCGACCAGCTGACAAATTGCCAACTAGGTGAAATCATGGGTTCTCAGCGTTGACCAACTGACAAACGACCAACTAGGTGAAGTCATTGGTTCTCATCGTCGACCAGCTGACAAACAACAAACTAGTTGACGTCATTCTGAACATTTATTTGTCAAACGACAGTGATCAATATGAGGCAAAAGTGAACCCAATTAAGTCCCTAATATATGCAAATAACACTTATTACTATAAGGTATATAGTATACATGTAGGTACATGATAAAATTCTCAATCAAGCACGCCTACATCAATTACAAACTTACAATGTACCAACTTGAAGTAACACTACAGACAATACATATATTGTTTCACAAGAAAACAAAAAGGCAAAAATACTATATAGCTTTTGTATAGATATCCTATACATTACTTATATACATACATATAGATTAAACATGAACGACTGAGACCAATTACATGTATTACCGGGTATTTAAGAGATTGATCTAACATTGATAGATCAGAAGAACATAGACAACAGATATGAAACAGTTAAATTACTAATTAGGAATAAATGATCTTTATAAACAATTTGCAGCAACATATATATATAAAAAAAAAATTGAAATATAATTTTGAAAATTTACCTCTTTGTAAGATAGTTGTACAAATCAGTATAGCATCTTTCTGGAACAAATTCAAAATAAAGGAGTAAGAAATGGAAGAAAGAATTGAACAGCACATATCACAGGTCAAGTGGTCAGTCATTGTCCAGCTATCACATACTGCTGTACTGTAGTAGTTTATAGCTATCACATACTGCTGTACTGTAGTAGTTTATAGCTATCACATACTGTTGTACTGTAGTAGTTTATATCTATCACATACTGCTGTAATGTAGTAGTTTATAGCTATCACATACTTCTGTACTGTAGTAGTTTATAGCTATCACATACTGCTGTACTGTAGTAGTTTATAGCTATCACATACTGCTGTACTGTAGTAGTTTTATTATAGCTATCACATACTGCTGTACTGTAGTAGTTTTATTATATCTATCACATACTGCTGTACTGTAGTAGTTTATATCTATCACATACCGCTGTACTGTAGTAGTTTACAGCTATCACATACTGCTGTACTGTAGTAGTTTATAGCTATCACATACTGCTGTACTGTAGTAGTTTTATTATAACTATCACATACTGCTGTACTGTAGTAGTTTTATTATAACTATCACATACTGCTGTACTGTAGTAGTTTATAGCTATCACATACTGCTGTACTGTAGTAGTTTTATTATAACTATCACATACTGCTGTACTGTAGTAGTTTTATTATAACTATCACATACTGCTGTACTGTAGTAGTTTTATTATAACTATCACATACTGCTGTACTGTAGTAGTTTATAGCTATCACATACTGCTGTACTGTAGTAGTTTTATTATAACTATCACATACTGCTGTACTGTAGTACTTTATAGCTATCACATACTGCTGTACTGTAGTAGTTTTATTATAACTATCACATACTGCTGTACTGTAGTAGTTTATAGCTATCACATACTGCTGTACTGTAGTAGTTTATAGCTATCACATACTGCTGTACTGTAGTAGTTTATAACTATCACATACTGCTGTACTGTAGTAGTTTTATTATAACTATCACATACTGTTGTACTGTAGTAGTTTCACATTATCATCATCAAACACTGCCCACAGGACATCCTTCCTGTCTACACCTACAGCCCCTGTCCAGTATGTGTCTGTGTGTATGATCCTGAGGAACTCACCACCTCCACTGAGGAGTAGGACCCTGTAGTTGTTAAAGTCCCCTATGATGAGGTTCCCCACACTATCATACACCACACTCCAGGGGTAAAATGGTTCACCTCTTGTTTGTGATGTTTTATATGTACTGGGGATGTCACCTCTGTATACAAACAGTTCCTGGAAGTTAGTATCCATGACAACAACATGGTTGTTTCCATCACCACCATCATCTTTATCACTGAAATCAATCACTGCGACATTGTGAGTGACAGGACACTCTGTGATCCTCCATGGTGTACACACTAATGGTTTCCCAGTCCCTACAGCCATTGTAGTGAGCACCATCTGACCTTGTGTTGTAAATTTAGAGATGCGTTTGGGCATGCCTACAATGACATGGTTACTGGCTGTAACACATAAACACCTGGGTTTCTCCTTGGTTCTGAATCTGTGTGTTAGTTGTCCTGATACCAGCTCCAGGATGTTGTTTTCTCTGTCACAGACCCACAGTCTGTGTGTTGTTGGTGACACACTAATGTCATTGATCACAGCCTTGTGTGTGACCTCCTGTATTACTGTACCCTTCCTGTCCAGGAGAGTTAATGTTTTACTGTTGTCACTGGTCCAGGCCTGATCATCAGTGGTGGGACATATAGAATCTAATGTCACATGGAGACTCCCACTCCTCCACCACCTTGGTCTCTGACAGTAGTTTATACCCTGTCACTGCTTTCTTCCCTTTATCTCCTGATTGTTGTTGTGTAGAGGACTGTCCCTGACCATCTGATGTTGAGACTGACCGATCCTGGTCAGTTGATGTTTGACCTTGACCTGAGATGATAACTTTCCCTAAAGCAAGCTTTAGGTGACCTTGAGGATTTTTGTTTGAAGTGAAGCTGACATTACCCAGGACAGGTTTAACAGGGAAATGTATTTGGGAATCTATTTCACATCTTGTATCGTAAATGTTTAAGTCAGAACCCTGCTGAAGTGCTGTCTTACATTCCTGTATTTGTTGTTTGAGTTGTTTGTCGTACATCTCCAGGTCCTGTTTGTATTTCTGTATCAGCTTTGAATTGTCCTCTTTCATTTTCTGATAAAGAGATAGTGTTTCAGCTGTGAGCATGTCAAGATCTTGTTTTAGTTTGTCTGTTTGCATTCTCAACTGATGTGACAGTTTCTCAAATGTACTGTCATTGTCTCTAAGGAGTGTATCAGTAGAGGTGATGTATTTACCAATTTGTACCTGGTCATTTTGTTCTGTTCTGTCAATAAAGTTTTTAATGTCTTGTTTCTTCTGAGGAGTGATTTCACTGAGCTCACAAACTGGATGGCTTTTGTGAATAGAGGAAAGGCATTTTGGACAAACCAATTCTTGACATTTTTCACAACAGAATTCCAGTTGTCTCCCCTTGTGATGAACACAGGTTGTCTGACCTTTTGTACGGATAGGTATTTTAGCTGTTGCCATTTTGATGAAAATTATAATTTCAGTTGTTATAGCACTATTGTATTATTATCAAATAAATTGGAGTTTTGTTTGATGCTTTTGAAGAATGAAATCCTGGTTATACTGTCCGTCCAGTATATGTTTATGTTAAACAATCAGTAATGTAAAAACACAAGAGAATAACTACCTCATGATGTCACAGGGTTACTGTGATGATCCAAGTTGTCCATCCACAGCACCAGAATGTTAATTTACACTGTCCATATTTCTCTACCTTCAGAATTCACAGCCACACTAATTTACACTGTCCATATTTCTCTACCTTCAGAATTCACAGCCGCACTAATTTACACTGTCCATATTTCTCTACCTTCAGAATTCACAGCCACACTGATTTACACTGTCCATATTTCTCTCCCTTCAGAATTCACAGCCACACTAATTTACACTGTCCATATTTCTCTACCTTCAGAATTCACAGCCACACTAATTTACACTGTCCATATTTCTCTACCTTCAGAATTCACAGCCACACTGATTAACTTCCTTCTTGTCATATTGATCAATCTGTTACTTTCTGAATAAACATTTCCAGTTTGAACCAGAATTAAACTCCATCAATTTGTTATTTTCATCCTGACAATACCAGTTTTTATCAAAATTTAAATCAACTGAATTGAACAATCCTTCTGATTGGTAAATAATGTTGCCAAACGTCGTTTCTCGGGATGAACGCCCACAGGAATGTGTAGATCTAGCTGTTCTGGTGTTATCTGATATACTTCCGGGTTGTGTGAGGTTATCGACAGACAAGGTCATTGTGAGTCATGTTTACAAACTGTGACATATTTAAATGCTGTAGTTACCCCGGGATGTATCATCTGTTAGGTTGTGTATTGGGTAATAATATGTAATATGTCTGTTAGGTTGTGTATTGGGTAATAATATGTACATATGTCTGTTAGGTATCTGTATTGGGTAATAATATGTACATATGTCTGTTAGGTTGTGTATTTGGTTATAATATGTACATATGTCTGCTAGGTATGTGTATTGGGTAATGCTATGTACACATGTGTGTTAGGTATGTGTTTAGGGTAATAATATGTACATATGTCTGTTAGGTTGTGTATTGGGTAATAATATGTACATATGTCTGTTAGGTTGTGTATTGGGTAATAATATGTACATATGTCTGTTAGGTATGTGTATTAGGTAATAATATGTACATATGTCTGTTAGGTATGTGTATTGGGTAATAATATGTACATGTGTGTGTTAGGTATGTGTATTGGGTAATAATATGTACATATGTCTGTTAGGTTGTGTATTGGGTAATAATATGTACATATGTCTGTTAGGTTGTGTATTGGGTAATAATATGTACATATGTCTGTTAGGTATGTGTATTGGGTAATAATATGTACATGTGTGTGTTAGGTTGTGTATTAGGTAATAATATGTACATATGTCTGTTAGGTTGTGTATTGGGTAATAATATGTACATATGTCTGCTAGGTTGTGTATTGGGTAATAATATGTACATATGTCTGTTAGGTATGTGTATTAGGTAATAATATGTACATGTGTGTGTTAGGTATGTGAATTGGGTAATAATATGTACATATGTCTGTTAGGTTGTGTATTGGGTAATAATATGTACATATGTCTGTTAGGTATGTGTTTTGGGTAATAATATGTACATATGTATGTTAGGTATGTGTATAGGGTAATAATATGTACATATGTCTGTTAGGTATGTGTATTGAGTGATAATATGTACATATGTCTGTTTGGTATGTGTATCGAGTGATAATATGTACATATGTCAGTTCTTCCTAAATGTTGTATTGGGTGTTAGATACAGCTGGAATCTGAGTCATAAGATATACCTGTACTGTGGGTCGATACACCTGTGTATTGGGTAATAAGACATACCTGTACTGTGGGTAGATACACCTGTGTATTGGGTAATAAGACATATCTGTACTGTGGGTAGATACACCTGTGTATTGGGTAATAAGACATACCTGTACTGTGGGTAGATACATCTGTGTATTGGGTAATAAGACCTGTGCTGTGATCTTTCATGCTTATGCCATTGCGCAGCCTTTCATCTTAGGATTGTGATGTTTGGTCTAGTATCCCTATGCCTTGGTAGTTATGACTCTAATTCATCGTTGTGCAATAAATTTCAAATTTCATATCGACGTCATAGAATTAAAAGGTCGTAAGTGTCACTTACGACCTTTTTTGGCTTTTTCGATTTTTCGATAAATTACTTAATTACGCGTCTTTGGGCAAAAAATCTAAGCGATCGGCTTATTTTTTGTTGAATAATTGAAAAAAATAAAGGTCGTAAGTGACCATGCTGTTTTGATTTTCAGAAGTGAAAAGTGAATGATGTTCCATATTAAAAGGTTGTAAGTACCAGTTACGACCTTTTAATTCTTGTGCTGAATTAAAACACCGTAGCGTAGAAGGTTGTAAGTGCCACTTACGACCTTTTCATTATAATAACTAGCGCGTCTTAACTGTCACTTACGACCTTTAAGTGACGATTAAAATACTTCCGGTTTAGCTTTTATGCAGAAGAAAAATCATGCAGATAAATTGAAGATTATTTTGGTAAGTATATGATGATCTTAATGATGATCTTAATTGTCCATTTTCTTTAGATAAATCTGAGTACATAGCATTATTGTTAGGCATTCTGAGTCATCAAAGTAAAATTTGAGGCATCCTATCGGCCTATAACGAAGTGTGCGAGTACAATTCAAAAGAAGAAAATCAGCGTGTATGTACAAGTAAATTACATACAACAATAAATGATTTAATTACGTAGTCAATGGTAATAATAATACCACAATATTTCTGTTTAAAAGTTATGTGACATAACTGCTCAAAATCATGTGGATAACTTCAAATATGTTAAATCCATTTGGTATATCAATTAAACAAAATTACTTTTTTTCCCACAGATATGGCATGTAGGAGATGTCTGGAACTGAAAAATGAGATGGAAAGAAAAGAAAAGCAGTTGAATGTTGTCGTAAATAAGTACTACGTTGCATGTAATACTAAACGCGACGAAGTATTGCAGCCATACGTCATTTTGAAAAGTGTAGAAAATACTGAATATGAATTCTTATATTAAAAATAGTTCAGACGATGAACTACCACTAAAACAACTTAATAATGAAAGTGACTCTGATGACAAGCTTCCCTTACAGAGTTAGCATTAAAAATTGTTTCCGTCACCAAAGATCATTCTTATCTGACAGAGGTTGCGCAGAACAAAGGCAAGGATCAAGCATCACCGGAAGTGGTCCTTGTCGGGTGCAATGATGCTGTCACAATATCGGAGGTTGCTCTTGTCGAGTGCAACGATGACACCACAACCCCAGAAGTTTCCTTGACCGAGTGCAATAATGTTATCACAATACCGGAAGTTGCCCTGGCCGAGAACAATTATGTTGCTACACTACTGGGACTTGCCAAATCGGATGACGACACCGACAGTACTGCTATAGTAACAGAGTTTCCAGATGTGAGCACTGCCAATTTTCAGATTTGTAACGATAAATGGACTTGCATAGAATATACTAGCCCTGAAAACATATTCATTGATGACTTGTTAGACGTAAATTTTGATGCTGTCACAGAGGAAGTACCAGGTGGGTGTGTTGTAGATATTGATAACTTGTTAAAGTTAAATCAAGATGAGTCCTTTGGTACAGATGATCTTAACATCAGCAGACTAGAGTCTGACTTAGATTTAAGCAATGTATCAGTTAGCAGTAAAGGTGCTGGAATCGTTAGTCCTGAAAAGGATTATGAAGTAGAGGTAAGAAATATGTCTGTATCTTTGCATTAACAAACAACAGTAGTATCAACATGTCATGATGATTTCATTGACAAAGAGAGTCCATCAGAAAGCAATTCTGATATTGAAAACCTCAGTTCTGAGTGTGATTTTGATCCTCAAAATTGTATCGAATCTAATGAAGTTTCAAAATTGTCATCATCGCGACTATCTCGAAGGCGAACCCGTGATGAAAAATCGTGGCAAGCAAATGTAAGAAAACGAAGACGCGCTGAAGGACTTGGATATGTCAATAAAATGGGAAAGCGCGTGCCTGAAAATTGTTGTAAAATGTCCAAATGTAAATGCAAATTTAAATGTAGTCAAAATGTTCCCGCAGATAGTAGAAAGCCACGTTCCGGTCATACTGGTCTAAATCATATGGCCAACAAAGGCAATTCATAAAAACCAATGCCGTACTAATTTGCAAAAAAAAAAAAAAAGATTCAAAAAAACTGAAAATATTTCAAGACGAAAAAACACCATTGAGTACTTCCTGCCCTCTTATGGTAAGCGGAGGCAGGTCTGCAAAAAGGCATTTTTATGCACGCTAGCCATTGGTGAGAGAACTGTCTCTTATACATTAAAGAAAAAACGACAGTCTGAATGTTCAGATAAACGCGGATGCCCTCCAAACGCCAAAAAGATCGCTGAATCACACAAAGATTACATTCGTCTACACATAAAATCCTTCCTTGTTGTTGAGAGTCACTACTGTCGTAAGACAACACAGCGGCGCTATCTGAACAAAGATCTTTCGATAAGGAAGATGTATGATTTGTATTTGAGACAATGCGTTTCCGACCAAAGAATACCACAGAAAGTTTGGTTATACGATTTCATTTTTGCATCTGAATTTAATTTTGGATTCCATGTACCTAAGAAGGACATGTGCTCATTCTGTGATTCCTACAAAAAACTTTCTGAATCAGACAAGATATTAAAACGATCAGAATTTGAGATGCATGAAAACAGAAAAATTCAAGCACGTGATCAGAAATCAATTGACAAAGAAAGATCTACGTACAATAAAAGTATTAAGACTGTGAGTTTGGATTTACAAAAAGTCTTAATAACTCCAAAGTCACAGGTTGGAGAAATACTACTCACGAAAACTCGCTACATACAATTTTACAATATTTGATTTAGTTTCAAAGGAAACGAAATGTAACACTTGGTGGGAGACAGAAGCCAAAAGGGGAAGCAATGAGATCGCTTCGTGTTTGCTTAAGTTTAACACATCTGTAGGGTCTGTAGATGAAATTAATTACTATTCAGATAGCTGTACTGGCCAGCAGCACAACCTTCCTTTCAGTGCCATGTGCCTATATTCTGTGGTAAATTTGCCAATCAAGCAGATAACACACTATTATTTTGAAAGAGGCAATTCTCAGATGGAGGGTGATTCAGTCCATGCAACTATAGAAAGAGCGACTAAACACTCCGAACTCTATGTACCCTCTGACTAGTTCACAGCGATTAAAAATGCGAAGCAAACACAGCCCAAATACGATGTTGTACCATTAAAAAACCAGGAAGTCTTAAATTTTAAGAGCTTTGCATCAAATGTAATATCCAACCGCAGTAGGACAGATGGCGGAGAATCGGTTATGTGGAACAAAATACACTGTTTCAGATATATGCAATGTGAGCCAACAAAAATATTTTTTAAGTATGACATAGCTGCAAATGAATTTCAAGCAATAACGATACACCGTGGAAGAAACAAACGGAAAACCATCTCTGGATATGAATTAAAATCAGCATACCAGGCACCCCTTCCAACTTCCGCTGCTAAATTCCTAGATTTGCAAAATTTATGCAAGAAGGGTATTATACCTGAAATCCATCACGATTTCTGTGCCCATCTGCCGTACACAGGTTCTACATCGAATAGGTTACCAGAACCGCATGAAAGCGACGATTCCGATATTGAGTAGGTCATTGCTATAAGTCATCAAACGAAATCGTCGCTTCATTTGGTCCTGATAACATTCTAGAGAGACTATATCACCTTTATAATGTAGCACTAGACGTTAATAAATGATGTTTAGGTCTTCATAAGCAAAGCGCTTGTACTGAACAAGGTCACAGTGAACTATAGCTTGACCTTAACCCTGAAGTCCTCGAGTTTCACAATCAGCGAAAGTCTGTAATTCAGTGTCGGTATCGGTATTTAATATAATTCCACCCACTTGTTTGCCATTGCCCTTGTAATGTTTGTAGATGCTTCTACTATATCATCTTTGGTTGATACACATGTTTGAGGTATGCGATATGCGTACAATTATGTATCAATAAATGAGTCATGAAGGGTTTGATATAAGTGAAAATATCAGAGTAAAACCATGTGATTGAGGTACATGTATAATCCAACAATTTAGTAAGGTAATTGCATATCTCAAGACAGTTTTTATTTTATATATGCACCAAAAGACTAATTTGCTTTTTATGTTGTTGGAGAATTTTGTAAATTAGCACGCATGAGTTGGAAGTCGTATCGTCAATTTGTTATATTTGTACCGAATGGAATTCTCATAATTATGTTTAACGATTGTACAGGGTTTGGCTGTTCTTATTGCTTTTCGCATTTTGCTGAATTGTAAAGTTTCATAAGCAGTGCACAGGTTCACACAATAATTATTGTAAAATGACTACTATATGCGACGAAGAAAGAACACTTGTGTGTTGGTATTATTGGGGATATCTTTTTAAAACAATTTGAATAGTTTTCGTTTGACATCATGTTTGAGTTTTGTAATAATGTTTGCATTGATTATGTTCATTTGTTGTAAATTCCAAAACATTATATCGATGAACATTATGTGTAACACGAATTTGGCTCACTCAGCACGATACAAAAATCTAAAGAATGTATCAACTTTAAAATAAGTTTACTCTTTACACATTTTGTGTATCGGTGATGATATTTGCTTTGATTAATGTTGCTACCAAATATAACTGGTATTTTCAAATACGGATATAGGTTTTCTTGTATACGATTTCCGTACAAGTGAAATATCATAATTGTGTTTACGATTAAACAGTGTTCTTACTGCCTTTCACATTTTGATAAGGAAATATTGAAGAAGTAGTGCAAATGTATATACGATTTGGAAAGTTGTGCATTATCACAGTAATTAAGATAATTTTAAAAAGATAATGACTACATACCTATGAAAGAGACTAATGCTTGTTGATTTAAGAGTCATGTGTATGGATTGATTATGTTAATTTATTGTTAATTCTGAGTCTGATTTTAATGAACATACCGACAAATCGGCAAATCCGAGCAATCTAAAAATAAGGTATATTTACACGTAATGCTACACGTAATGAGCACTTTGACAATTTCAAAATGACTGAAAAGCCGTGTGTGTTAGTTCGATGTGTATCACAAAGGTATATGGTTTGGATTCACCACCAATTTCGTAAGTGTTTGAATTCATAATGTTCTTTTGTTGTTAATTCGAAATGCCATTTGATGTACATTATCTGTTAAAATAGTTTAACGCTATGAGGATGATGTTTTTTTTACTAAAGCATGTATGCACCTTACGAACTACATTGTGTATACACTAATTTTAATCTTTAAACATATTTTGTATTAGTGATGATATCTGCTGTAGTAAACATAATCAGATTCTCTTTAAATAATATCACAATGAAATGAGGAGAGATCATGAGTATGATGAGTTAAAATATGGCAAATGCTGATGTTGTATAGCATTGTTCACACCATTGAATAAAGCAGATTGGTATTGTTCTTGTATTTATATAAATGTAAATGAATTACATTAAAAAATGACTTGCATTTCTTTCGCTTTAACGTGTTGATATTGCTCATTACTATCGTATTTTGTTACTTAGATATTGTTATTAAATATTATATCAAAAATGAAATAAATTTTGTTTGAAATTTGGAGTATGTGTTAGAACTTTTATCATCATTTCCACAAGAATCATAATCAGTACGAAACACTTATTTTATTTACACAATAAGTCATAACAATAATATAGTAGGTTTATGCTTAATGGTCGTAAGTAACACATACGACCTTCCGTGAGCATAGATTTCCAATTTAATCAGTATTGAAAGGTCGTAAGTGCTACTTACGACTTTTCATTTCTGATCTTGCATAACTTTTGGTTAATATCAAAAGGTCGTAAGTGACACTTACGACTTTTCACTTCTGATATGACATAAAATTTCTTCAATATTAAAAGGTCTTGGGTCAGTTTTTTGTCAATTTCACCGCTTTATATCTTTAAATGCGAGGCAGACATTAATGATATATCAAACTGGTATAATACTGAACATTGTATGCGAATTGCGTTGAAATAGGTTTGCTGAAATAATAATTATTAAGTGTTTTGATGATATCCCGGAATTATTTTTTTTGACCTAACTTCACTTACGACCTTTTAATTCTATGACGTCGATATGTTATTTTCCTCTGTACAGTGATGTAGCCTCCATCTACTACAAAGAGACACTGACTCCAGATGATCCTGGGTTTTATATGATATATCACAACAAACAATTATGATCCACTCAGAAACTATAGGGAGATTAAACTGTCCAAGGTTTTTTGAGTTAAGTGTATAGGTTGGAATTCAGTGCCTTGT
The DNA here is from genome assembly GCF_902652985.1 of Pecten maximus. Lineage (NCBI taxonomy): Eukaryota > Metazoa > Mollusca > Bivalvia > Pectinida > Pectinidae > Pecten > Pecten maximus. The sequence goes on from NW_022981335.1 coordinate 19,866, forward strand.
TTAATGTTTAGAAGTCATTAACGACCACAACTAGATCAATCCTTGATGACGCTAACACATGGATTTTTTTCTGTTACAGGAAAATGTGTGGATTTGATCTCAGGGCTAGCAGCAAATCTTATGTCTGTGATGTTAACAGTTTCAGCCTCGTGGAAAACTCCGTAAAGTATTATGATGACTGTGCAAAAATACTAGGGTAAGTTTTACATGGATACTTTTGACGTTCAGGCCAGAAAGAGTTAAGTGAATTCTTCAGACCTATAAACAAGAGGCCCATGGGGCCTGTATCGCTCACCTGGTTGGATTAGACCAAATGTCAAAATAACGTTCGTATCCAATTTGTTCTATTTGTAAATCTCGAACAATGCTATATATGGTTATAGTGTGGGAATCCGAACTGCTTTAAAGATTAATGAAGTCCAGACTCTCTAAGGTCAGAAAGAGTCCTCAATAATTGTTTTTAGAACGTGCATTCATCACTTTATGACTAGTAGTGATTTAAAGGAATTAACTCTATTTCTCCTATTGGGTCCCGCCTCTTTGGCCCCTTTGCGGTCAGAGTCACCATTTATGCAAAATCTGTTCCCCTTCCCCAAGGATATTTCTGACCAAATAGGGTTCAAATCCATTCATAACTTTATGACTAGTAGCGATTTAAAGGAATTACCTTTATTTCCCCTATTGGGCCCCGCCCCTTTGGCCCCTTTGGGGTCAGAGCCACCATTTATGCAAAATCTGTTTCCCTCCCCCCTAGGATGTTTCTGACCGAATTGGGTTCAAATCCATTCATAACTTAATAACTAGTAGCGATTTAAAGGAATTACTTCTATTTCCCCTATTGGGCCCCGCCCCTTTGGCCCCTTTGGGGGTCAGAGCTACCATTTATGCAAAATCTGTTTCCCTTCCCCCTACGGTGTTTCTGACCGAATTGGGTTCAAATCAATTCATAACTTAATAACTAGTAGCGATTTAAAAGAATTACCTCTATTTCCCATATTGGGCCCCGCCCCTTTGGCCCTTTTAGGGTCAGAGTCACCATTTATGCATAATTTGTGCCCCTTCCCCCATGGAGTTTTCTGACCAAATTGGGTTCAAATCCATTCATAACTTAATAACTAGTAGCGATTTAAAGGAATTACCTCTATTTCCCCTATTGGGCCCAACCCCTTTGGCCCCTTTGGGGTCAGAGTCACCATTTATGCATAATCTGTCCCCCTCACCCCAAGGATAACTAGTAATAAATTTTTTAGTTATAAATGGATGTTAAAAAAAATTCTTGAGGTCTTTCGGACCCTTAGAGAGTCTTGACTTCGTTATTTCTTTAAGCAGTTGGGATCCCCACACTATAACCATATATAGCATTGTTTGAGATTGATAAATAAAACGAATTGAACATAAACATGAACAATATTTTGACATTTGGTCTAATCCAACCAGGTGAGCGATATGGGCCTCTTGTTGACTACAATTTGTTTGATTTCGATTGGAATTCATTCTAACTTGGTCAACATTATAAGCATGGGATGACAGTTTCATTGTATGACATGTTAGCCCTGACTGACCCCCAAGGGCAGATGGGCTGGGCTAAAAAGGGTCAAATTGACTGAAAGTCCAAACGTCTTCTTCTCTACTCACAGATATGATAAAATCCAATACTCTATATAGATGAAAGAATCTTAAGGTGCCTTACCAAACTTGGGAATTTCATGACCCTGGGGTCTCAAGTTTGCCCCTGGGGAGGGGGTAAACTTTACTATAGTTTATATAGGGAAATCACATTTTTTGACTATAATTTGTTTGATTTTGATTGTAATTCATTCTAACCTGGTCAACATTATCAGCATGGAATAACAGTTTGATGGTATAGACATGTTGGCCCTGACTGACCCCCAGGGGCTGATGGGCTGGGCTAAAAAGGGTCAAATTGACTGAAATCTCAAAATCTTCTTCTCTACTCACAGATATGATAACATCAAATACTCTTCATAGATGAAAGAGTCTTAAGGTGCTTTACCAAAATTGTGAATTTCATGACCCTGGGGTCTCATGTTTGCCCCTGGGGAGGGGGTAAACTTTACTATAGTTTATATAGGGAAATCAGATTTTTGCTTATTATTTGTTTTTGATTGTAATTCATTCTACATGTAACTTGGTTAACATTATCAGCTTGGGATGACAGTTTGATGGCATGCACATGTTGGCTATGACTAACCCCCAGGGGCTGATGGGTGGGGCTAAAAAGGGTCAATTAAATTAACTGAAATATTTCAAATCTCAGGTGACCGTCAAGGCCAATTGGCGTCTTGTCGTTATATACATTCCACCAATGTTCTTTAACTCACATTTTATTCCTTGAATGTACATCTTATGTTTTAACACATTTTCATTTATATAACTATTTATATAAATTGTAAAATGATTAAGCAGTGTTGTGACTGGACTACTGCTACATAAAATTATGCTTATCTTCTGAGGGATCCTTTTGCAAATTATGAACAGATATTTCGTATTTTTGTATGCAATGTTTTTTAATTGAATTAAATAGAATACTGTTCAAACCTGCTTACTGGTCATGATCTCACCTTTTCGGCTGATTATAATTACCCCCCCCCCCCCCCCCCTGGTCCCATCCTCAGGATAGAGAATGACTCCCCGTTTTTAATACCTGCAGGAATGACATGTAGGAATTATGTATAAGAGATTAGATGATTTAATAATACTGTCAAGTTTGCTTTTATGTATTATTGCATCATAAGTCGGGGGGGGGGGGGGGGGGGGGCAATATTTTATAGGGGAGGGGGGATCAATATTTTATGGGGGGGGGGGTCATTATTTCATGCATAAAATAATGACCCAGGTAGGAGTTTTATGAGGGGTCAAAATTGTATATGCCGAGTGAGTTAATTCTTGGTAGTCACTAGGCACAGTGCCTAGTAGGGAAAAAATCTTTATCTAAGCCTTGCCTTCACTGACTCAAAAGTATAATTTATTATTTAAAACAAATTTCCTTAATTTCTTATAAAGCTTATAATTTCTTCAAATCACTTTTTATACCCCCGCAACAACATTGGGGGGGGGGGGGGGGTATACTGGAATCAGGTTGTCTGTCTGTATGTAGACACAACGATATACCGGCTACTCTAAACTACTGAGAAAATTTCAACGAAACTTTATGGCAATAACCCTTAAACATTGTAGCTGTGCGTAATCTGTATCATGTTGTAATTTTGTGGTTACCATGGTAACCATGTCACTGTACTTCGTTTTTTGCATGAGGGGGAATTTTGTCCAGTCAACTCCTCATAAACCTTTAAACTGCTTCAAGTTAAATTACACAGGAGTGATAGGGACAATGTTTAAATGTACATGCATGATATTTCTCTACAGAATTTTTGGTTTCCATGGTTACCAGGTTTCAATACCCATACTCATGTGGAAAACTTTGTCAAGACAACTCGAACAACTCCTTTATAGCTATCAACTTAATTCATTTGAAATACACAGGAATATTAGGGACTCATAATGGGTACATATGCGTGAAGGTTTTTGTTGGGAAATCTTCACCTGAGGGGCAGGGGGTATGAGTTGGACCCCTGGACGACAGTTCTAGTTATGTTTGGTTATTCAGTAAATTGTGATTGCATCCTCTAGATATCCTCTGAGAGGTAAACTATAGCCCCCCCCCCCCCCCCCCCCCTATAATATGCAATGATTCAATTCAATTATTTTATTCCGTATGCAAATAGCATGTATGACCACAATATACATACATATGACAACATTTTACATTTGTGCAAGACGGCGGAGAACACAGCCAATGTAACACCAAGTATTATACATTTCAATAAAGCATGTGTTTATATTTTTTGCCATCACAAAAAAATGTATATCATATAATTTCAATATTACAATTGCAATTTTAAACTACACAGATTTTTAAGACATAAAGAGACAATCACATACTTTAAATTATATTCCTAGACATATTTTTTTTAGAAGGTTCTGATAAAGAAAAAACTGTTGTGCAATTACTAATTAATTAACTATTAATTAAATATATAAATACTTATTAACTAAGTAACAGTGACTTCCTTTTAGCCGTTGCCTGAATTAGATATTTTCCAAAATTTCTTAAAGTTTTTACATTGGTGCTACAGAACAATTCAGTCATTTTGAACACAGATGGACGGCGATAAAAATATGGTTTTAAATACTTAAATCCAAATACTTAGGACATAACAAAATAAACTTCATCCTCAACTTAATGATTACCACACAAAGTACACATCCTTTGGGGTCTAGGGATACCACTGTATCAGCATTTAATCTGTATTTGGATATTATTCGTTTTATTTGTTGATATAGGCCTAATTGGATTATTCAATATGAAGTAAATTTTTTAGTTCAAACTTAAAACCAGATTTCTGAAAGCGTTAACAATGGAAAAAGTAATTAATCGCAGCAGGTACCTATAGCTACATGTAGCAAATGAGGTGAGCTATCAGAAAATTCATATAATTAATCAACACATTAAACCAAGATTATTTTTCTTATTGGAATAGAGATGTTTGATTTTAAATATAAATTTAAATATTTTAAAAACAATTGGTAGGGAATTGTGTCATTTGGGGCCAAATATCATGATATTTGCAATAATTTTAGTTATTTTTTATGTGGTTTTATCGCTAGCCCTTCACCTATGGGTTGCGAGCTCGAAATCTACGTTGGGCAGTTGCCAGGTACTGACCGTAGGCCAGTAGTTTTTCTCTGGGTACTCCAGCTTTCCTCCACCTCCAAAACCTGGCACATCCTTAAATGACACTGGCTGTTAATAGGAAGTTAAACAAAATCAAACCAAACCAAACTATCTTGATAGGATGATTGAATGGTGATAACTTACCTATCTGTTTACAGTCATGATATTCAGTGATTAGTGTTAAACAAATAATATTTGATGTTATATAACAAGTAATTGATTGAGTATTTTTTGGTGAAACCACTGCAGATCAAGTATTTCAATTCATGTACACAATACTATGTGTAATTTAATGATAATCTAACAATATACATGTATGTTTATTTTTGATAGATTGAGTGTAGAACAGAGCTTATAATATATATTCTGAAACGACCTCACCAAGGACTAGCTAGCTTGGAGAATTCCATCTCATGGACACTAACAACTTTCTAAAACAGAACATGATTTTTACCACATGTACAGTTGCTGTAACAGTCTGACGACGCCCCGCTCCCCAAAGACCGAATTCACCAAGAACAACCTAAACAAAACTTGGACACAGCAAACTTCCTACAACAGACATTCTACCACAGCTGCTGTCTGTCACAGGTCATGGCTGAGGTCGTCTGGCCAAAGACTGGGTACACTTAATTAGGGACAACGCCAACAATACTTGGATAACACCCCCTCAGGTATACGTAGTACGAAGATAAGAACATTGTGATTTAGAGCTGGTCCTAAGTATGGCCTCCACAGCAAACAGAGGTTTACTGGTGTCACTCTGTCATACACAAAATCTAGACTACTAACTATTTAGCATTGTTCAGGTTCAACCAAAATCTGTATACAAATTATGACTGTCTTAATTGCCACATATACATTATTTTAATGGGCAATTTTACTGTGCACTGCTACCTTATCAATGTTTTTTTGATGCTTGATTATAAGTTTGAATTACATTCTTTATTGCTCAAAACCAAATCAAAACAATATCAAACTTGTCACACACCTATCTTTGTATCACAATATTTTTTTAATTTTGCCCAAAAATTTTGTTTTTTTTTAAAAAAAAAAAAATCAAAAAATTTTTTTTTTTTTTTAAAAATTTTGAAAAAAAAGGGAATTAAAAAAAAAACAAAAACCCCTTTAAAAACCCCTTTAGCTTTGGAATTCCATTATGAAAAAATTTTTAAAAAAGTTTTTAAAGAAATTGGTAAAAATTGGAGAGCCCCCCCCCCAAAAGGTTAAAAGAACAATAACCCAAAATTTGGGAAAAGAAAAATTAAAACAAAAAAAAACCTTTTTTTTTCCCCCCCTTTCGGGGGAAAAATTTTTAAAAAAAAAAAGGGGTTTTTTTAAAAAAAACAAAAACCCAAAAAACCTAAAAAAAACCCCCCCCTCCAAAAATTAAAACGTGTAAAAAGTAGCAGGTTTTTAAAAGTGGCCTAATAGGCCCCAAAAAAAAATTTTTTAACCCCTAAGGGCCCCCCAAAAAGGGGTTTAAAGGGGGGTTTTGTCCCCCAAAATAACCTTTAAAACAAAATTGCTTTTTTAGGCCCCAAAAAAAAAAATTTTTTTCCCTTTTCCCTTTTAAATTTTAATGGCAATTTTACTGGCACTTAAAACAATTTTTTTTTAGTTTGTTTAAAATTTTGAATTACTTTTTTATTGCTCAAAACCAAATCAAAAAAATACAAACTGTCACCCTATTTGTCTTATTGGATGATCCAAGGGAGATAACTCCCTTATCTTTTTTAATTTTAAAGGGGGTTATAACATAATATCAAGGAATTAGTGTTAATTGAAATTTTTGGTTTTAAACAAATCAAAATAACTGATGGGGTTATCCATACCCTTTGACTGAATCCTTTTTTTTTTTACTCATTTTTTCCAAATTTTATACATAAAAAATAATTGCAGGAAATTATTTTTTAATTTGTTTGAGAATTTGGGAAATTTACACCACCAATCTGGTAATAGGAAGTTTTTTCTGGGTTTAAAAATTGCCCCAAAGACAATTTGGAGGGAACGACAAACGGGTAAAAAGGTACCATTGTAGAAAGTATCTCTCAAAGCAGGAAAATGTTTGGGAAGTAGAACCAATTTTTAAGTATTTACCCAAAAGGACAAAAACTTCTGATTCGTAGAAACCCGAGATAGTAGATTTGGTTTGTGTGTCGAGGAAAGTAATTTGTTTACAAGCAAAACAGTAGTACGTACACGCATAGTGGAGATTTTGGGGAGAAATTGATGCCAATTTACACGGAGTCCCTTTGATCGCAAAAAAATTCCCCCCACATAATCAGGAATCAATTTGGCCCTAATTTTCGAAAAAACACATGGGCCCGGGGGGGATTTATTTTGCGAAAATTTAAACCCCCCCCGCTTTTCATTTTTTTGATATCGCAATCGTGAAATGAACCCCCCCGCGAAAAAAAACCCGGTTTTCGGTACACCCAAAAAAATT
>NW_022981336.1:0-9309 GCF_902652985.1 Pecten maximus
CCCGGGGGGGGGATCAAAATAGCAGTAGAAGAAAACCCAAGAGTTACAAAAAAATTTTTGAGCCAGTTTATCCGTCTGGGTCATACATCGAGAGATCTTCTGCAAAAGATGAGACAAAGATGGCAAGGGAGTTGTTCTGCAATGTTTTTTTCCCCCATATATGTCTCCAAAGGGGGGCGGTATGAAATAAAAACTGGAAAAAATCACTGCCGAAAGTAAAAAAGAACTGGAGTTTTTTTTAACTTCAGAAAATGACCCAAAAAAAAACACTTTTTACGCATTGAGATATTGGTTTCCCAGCCAAATTTAAAATCTAGTTTCCACAAATATGTCTGATCATTCATTTTCCCACACATCGGTTTTATTGTAGATTTCACAGATCGGATATTTAGTTTTAAAATATCTGGTCTTCTAGTTTTCATAGTAAAGTAAAACCTGCTCAACCCCCCCCTGTATAAAACGATCCCTTCTTAACGCCCGGTTTTAAGATTCCCCGTAGATTTACTATAAACGACCCTTGTAAGCGACCCGTCTAATTTGGCTAACGCCCGGTGATTTGGGAACGGCGGTCGCAAATTTGTTTTCTATAACGACCGATTTCGTCACCTTTCTGCTCTCGCAGTCATCCTCAAAAAAACCCCCCGGAAAAAATTCAGACGCTTGATTATACAAACAAAGGACCACCAAAACCCCTTCCCTGAATATAAAAAAAGACCCCTACCCCCCTGTTAGCCTATAATTACTGAGTCCCCTGGCCTGGGGCTCGGTGAGAGAGAGTCGGGTCACCATGTTTTGCGGTATAATTAAAAATGTGCACGTACAGGTGGCTTATTTGACAGGTCATTTAATTTTTGTGATTAAAAAACTAGGATACATCATTTCAAAACAAACACTGGTCATATCTGTCAACAAATTTATCACAGGGAAGAAATAATCCCTTTCTTAATCGTAGCTGTCGGTAACGGTACTCCGCCATCTTAATAGTCATCTAATAAAAAGTCGTAAAACGACACAAATATCGGTTTAAATTTTTGGGTCAAAAAAAAAAATAAGATAAAAACAAAAAAATTTAGTAGAAACAAATAAATTTAATTTATTAATTTTGTTTTCTTTTTTTTTATTATTGAAAAAAGGGAGAAAATTTGATAAAAAAATTGCATTTTTCAGAAAAAAAATTTTTTAAAAAAATTACCATAAGCCATTTGAGTTTATTTTGGTTTTTGGGGGTCCAAAATCATTAAATATTAAACCCTTCAGTTTTAAAAAATTTAGCATTATTTAATTTTGATGGTCTTCTGAATGCCCTTTTCAATGAAAATTTTTTAGGGCAGGTTTAATTTTAAAGGGTTTGGGGGCAAAAATTTTTGACCTGTCTAAAAGGCAACGTCTAGTGACTTTTTTTCCCCTCCCTTGGGGGGGGCCGCTATAAACGGTTTGACTGATATAAATATTCTAGGTTTTTTTTCCTGAAAAAATTTGAAAATTTAAAATTTGACGTGTATGCTGGGTTACACCCCAACAGAGAGGAGAAATCTGAGGGGATCCAGGAAGGCGTACCAATGTACTGTGAGACGCCAGGGGGTATAAAAGCCCCCCCGAAGGGGGAAATTTTTTAATAACATTACCCGACCCCATGTATGGTATCATTTTGGGTGCTGGGTTTAAAGTTTCAGGGTAAAAGGTATTTTTTAATCACTAATGTTTATTGTAATTTTTATCAAAAGTTGTAGGGGCAGATAAATTTAAAGGTGGTCGTCATTAATAAAAATTTGATGGTTTTTGACAGGGCCTACTGTGGAGAAGTAAATGTAATGTGATGTATTTTGACAGGGCCTATGGGAAAATTTAATGAAAATGGATTTTTTTTTGACAGTGGCCTACTTGGAAAATTTAAAAAAAAGTATGTATTTTGACAGGGGCTAGGGGGAAAATTTAATGTAAATGTGATGTATTTTGACAGTGGCCCTACTGTGGGAAGTTAAATGAAAATGTGAGTATTTTGACGTGGCTACGGGGAATTTTAATTAAATGTGATGATTTTGACAGTGGCCTACTTGGGGAGAAATTTAATGTAAAGTGATTTTTTTTGAAGGGGCCTACTGTGGAGAAGTAATGAAAATTTGAGTTTTGACAGGGCCTATGTGGAGAAATTTAATGTAAATTGATGTATTTTACAGTGCCCCTACCGGGGAGAATTTTAATGTAAAGGATGTATTTTGACCCCCCTACCGGGAGAAGTTTAAATGTAAATGTGATGTTTTGGACAGTGGCCTCTGTGGAGAAATTTAATGTAAATGTGATTATTTTGACAGGGCCCTATTGGGAAAAAAAATGTGAGTATTTTGACATGGCCCCGGGGAGAATTTTAATGAAAGTGATATATTTTGACATGGGCCACTGTGGAGAAGTTAAATGTAAATTGTATATTTTACAGTGGCCTACTGTGGAGAAGTTAAAGAAAATGTATATATTTGACGGGGCCCCTCTGTGGAGAAGTTAAATTAAATTGAGTTTTGACAGGGGCCCAATGGGGGAGAATTTTTAATGTAAATGTGAGTATTTTGACAGGGCCTACTTAGAAAAAGTTTAATTAAATGATTATTTTGACAGTGGGCCTTGTGGGGGGTTTTAAATGAAAAAATGTGATTTTTTTGACAGGCCTATGTGGGAAGTTAATGTAAATGTGAGTTTTTTGACAGTGGCCTACGTAGAAATTTTAATTTGAAAATGTGAGTATTTTGACATGGCCTATGTGGGAATTTTAAATTTAAAATGTGATGTTTTTTTGCATGGCCTAGTAAAAATTAATGTAAATGTGAGTTTTTTTTGCAGGGGCCCTATGGGGAGGGGGTTAAGTAAATGTGAGTATTTGACAGTGGCCTCTGTGGAGAATTTTAAATTTTAATGTGATATATTTGACAGGCCCCTTGGGGAGAAGTTTAATAAAATGTGGTATTTTGACGGGGCCTCTGTGGAAAGGGTTTTAATTAAATGTGATATTTGACGGGGCCACTGTGGAGAGGTTAATTAATGTGATGTATTTGACGGGGCCTACTGTGGAAAATTTTAAGAAAATGGATGTTTTTGCCCGGGGCACTGTGGAGAAGTTTTAATGAAATGTGAGTTTTTGACAGGGGCCCTATGTAGAGAAGTTTAATGTAATGTAAAGTATTTGACAGTGGCCTACTGGGGAGAATTAAAGAAAATGTGGTTATTTGACATGGCCTACGTGGAGACGTTTAATGTAAAGTGATGTATTTTGACAGTGGCCTACTTGGAAATTTTAATGAAAATGTGGTATATTTTGACGGGGCCTCTGTGGAGAATTTTGTAAAGTGATGATTTTGCAGTGGCCTACTGTGGAAAGTTAAAGAAAAATTGATATTTTTGACAGTGGCCTATGGGGAGAAGTTTATGAAAATGTGAGTTTTTTGACAGGGGCCCATTGGAAATTTTAAATGTAAATTGATTTTTTTGAATGGCCCTGGGAGAATTTAAAGAAATGTGAGTATTTGACAGTGGCCTACTGGGAAATTTTAAATGTTAAATGTGAGTATTTTGACAGTGGTACTGGGGGAAAGTTTAATGTAAATTTGGATTATTTTGACAGTGGCCTACGTGGAGCGTTTAAGTAAATGTGATGTATTTGACAGGGGGCCCCTACTTGGAGAAGTTAAATGTAAAGTGACGATTTTGACGGGGCCCATGTGGAAAAATTTAAGTAAATGTGACGTATTTTGCGGGGCCTACTGTGGAGAATTTTAAAGAAAAATGGACGATTTTGACGTGGCCTACGTGGAGAATTTAAAGAAAGGGAGTATTTTACAGTGGCCTAGTGGAGAAGTTTAAGAAAAATGTGATGTATTTTGACAGTGGCCTACTGTGGAAAATTTTAAGTAAAGTGACGTTTTTTTGACAGTGGCCTCTGGGGAGAAGTTAATGTAAAGTGACTTTTTTGAAGTGGCCTATGTAAAAGATAAATGTAAATGTGACGATTTTGACGTGGCCTACGGGGGAAATTTTAATGTAAATTGAGTATTTGACAGTGGCCCTACTGTGGAGAATTTAAAATTTAAAATGTGAGTTTTTTGACAGGGCTAGTGGAAAATTTTAATGTAAATGGATTATTTGACAGTGGCCTAGGGAGAAGTTTAATGAAAATTGATGTATTTTGACAGGGCCATGGGAGAATTTTAAATGAAATTTTGTGTTTTTTGACAGGGGGCCACTTGGAAATTTTAAATTAAAGTGATGTTTTTTTGACGTGGCCTACTGGGGGAAAGTTTAATTAAATGTGATTATTTTGACAGTGGCCTATGTGAAAGTAAAATGGAGTTTTTTGACAGGGCCTCTGGGGAAAATTTAAAAAATGTGTTTGTATTTTGACAGTGGCCATGTGGAGAAGTTTAATGAAAATGTGATGTATTTTGACATGGCCTCTGGGAGAAGTTTAAGTAAATGTGATTATTTTGACGGGGCCATGGGAGAATTTTAATGTAAATGGTTATTTTGACAGTGGGCCTATGTGGAGAGGTTAAATGTAATTTGATTATTTGACAGGGGCCCCTACTGTGGAAAATTTTAATGAAAAGTGATTTTTTTGACATTGGCCTAGGGGAGAAGTTTATAATTAAAGTGTGTATTTTGACAGTGGCCTCTGGGAGAATTTTTAAAAATGTAAATGGATGTATTTTGACAGGGGTTTTGTGGAGAGGTTTAAAATGAAATTGATTATTTGACAGGGCCTTTTGGGGAAAGGGGTTTTTAAGAAAGGGGAGTATTTTGACGTGGCCTACGTGGGAAGTTAAATGAAAAGGGATGTTTTACAGGGCCCTACTGGGGAGGGTTTAATGTAAAGTGATGTATTTTGACAGTGGCCTACTTGGGAAGTTTAATGTAAATGTGAGTTTTGAAGTGGCCTACTGTGGAGAATTTTAATGTAAATTTGTTTGTATTTTGACAGGGGCCCTACTGTGGAGGTTTTTAAGTAAATGGATATTTTTTGGCAGGACTACCGTGGAGAAGTTTAATTTTAATTGATTTATTTTGACGGGGCCCTACTTGGAGGGGTTTAATTTAAATGTATTTTTTGACAGTGGCCTACTGGGGAGGTTTAAATGAAATTGAATATTTTACGGACTCCCGTGGAGAGGTTTAATGTAAATTGAGTATTTTGACGTGGCCTACGTGGGAAGTTTAATGAAAATTTATGTATTTTGACGTGGCCTACTGTGGAGAAGTTTAAAAAATTTTGATGTATTTTGACAGTGGCCTAGGGGAGGTTTAATGTAAATGTGATGATTTGACGGGGCCTACTGGGGAGGGGTTTTAAGTAAATTGTGTTTTTGCAGGGCCTACTGGGGGAAAATTTTAATTTAAAATGTGATTTTTTTGCAGTGGCCCTACTGTGGAGAAGTTTTTAAATGTAGGGGATTTTAAAAAACAGGCCCCTACTGTGGGAGGTTTAAGGGAAATTGAGTATTTTGACAGGGGGCCTACTGTGGGAATTTTAATTAAATGTGTTATTTTGACAGGGGCCTACTGGGAGAGGTTAGAAAATGTATGATTTGACATGGCCTCTGGGAGGGGTTTAAGAAAATGTGATTTTTTTTGGACATGGCTACTGTGGAAGGTTTAATGTAAATGTGTTTATTTTGACAGGGCCCTACTGGGAAATTTTTAATGAAAATGTGATTTTTTTTGCAGTGGCCTAGTGGAAATTTTAAGAAAGTGAGTTTTTTTTGACAGGGGCCCCTATGGGAGATTTTTAATTAAATGAGTTTTTTGACGTGGCCTATTTGGAGATTTTAATGTAAATTGATTTTTTTTGACGGGCCTACGTGGAGATTTTAAAGTAAAGTGATGATTTTACGGGGCCTACTGGGGAAGGTTTTGAAAATGTGATGTTTTTTGACAGGGGGCCTATGTGGAGGGTTAATGAAAATGTGATTTTTTTTGCGGGGCCTACTGGGAGAATTTTAAGTAAATTGATGTATTTTGACAGTGGCCACTGTGGAGAGGTTTAAGTAAATGTGATGTTTTTGACAGTGGCCTTGTGGAAACCCTAGAGAACTGTAGAGTTATGATATGCCCTTTGCCCCATTGGAGGGACTTGGGGGGAAAGTCCGGGCGTTGGAAGTCCCGGGGGATCCAATTTGAGAGGGTCAGCACCCAGCTTGCCAAGGCAAAGGACAAGGTGGAATCAGTTTTTTGTTATGAATATTTTAGTACAATCAAAAAATGTTTTATTTTAAAGTCTAAATGGATCTTTAAAATTGCCTTTGTCTAAAATCATTTTTCCATGAGAAATTTGGCTTTTTTTTTAAATTCAAAAAATTCTCAAACCAAATTTTTAATAAAATTTTGTTTTAAACTTCATTAAAAATATGTATAAAAACTAGGAAATATGTGTTGGGGCTTGAGGGGCCCAGAGGAGTAGAAAAGGGCCCTCGGCAAAGAAAACCCTTTTTTCCCCTTTTTAAAAAGGGTCACATAATCATTTGTTGGAAAATTTTAAAAAGCTTCTGACTGTAACAAAGATACTCATTTAAAGGGCAATTTTTATTATTTCTGGGATGAAAAAACCCATCGAGTTTGTTAAAAAACATAGACCCGGCTTTACATTCAGGTAAAAAAAAATTTAATGACCTCGGCTTAATTCTGGTAACAGGGATCAAATGTTTTAAAAAAACCTTTGATAGATTGTGTTTGTTTGGAAACACATGAAAATCTAGATTAAATTGAAGTCACATTTATTATTCCCTTTAAAAACCCTGATTATAAGGGATTTAAATTTATTTATCTGGGGAGTGTACAGGAATTTTGCCGTCCCTTTTTTGATATTTTATGTCTGACTTTTTAAAGTCCCTTGGGACTTAATTTTAGTGTTAAGGGGCTTTCCCAAAAATATCCCCAATGTATGTAGATTTGGAATCCTCGGGAAAAAAAGGGGTTCCGTTTCCCGATCACAAAAAAGCATTTTTGACGTGATTAAATTTGACAGCTGCCTCGAGAGCAGACGAACCCCCAGGGCCCAAAGAAACGAAAAAAAAAAACAATTTAATTTAAAAAAGGTTCGATATTTTTTAAAAATTATATAAGAAAAAGGGTAAAAACCTCTGAGCTGAAAATTAAGTCCATCGTCCCTTACTGTCAAAAAGAAGAGGTGGGGTGGGGGGACCGACGGAAAATGGAATAAAACTTGAAAATTAAGTTTTGGGGACGGGTAGGCCCCAGAGTTCGGTGATTTTTTTTAAACTTCCTTTAGGGGGCTTTTTTCCCGGAGCCTTTCCGAATGCAATTGGTAGTATTCTGCAAAAAAATGCCCACACTGGGGGAGGACGAACAACGACGGAGATTTTTACAAAATTCAGAAGCGTAAATTTTAAGTTTTTTAAAACTTAACTTTTAAAAAATTTCAAAACCCCTGCAGGTTTTCGTCAGCGAAAGGCCCCATGCAGGGCCCTAAAAGGGGACGTAAACTTTTAAAAAAACCCGCATTGGTTATTTGACAAAATTGTTGTTTTGGGGACTTTTTGAAGTTCCCTCGGGGTGTACCCCGGGTTTTTTTACACCAGAATGGGACGGGCCAAGAAAACTTGGGTAATTGGGGTTTGTAGTTTAAGGGTCATACATTTCATCCTTTTCCTTTCCCAAATGTGCGTTTTCTGAGATTTAAATTTATTTAATCTTTATTTGGGAAATAATATGTAAATACCCAATTTAGTTAAAAGAAGAAAACTTATTACCGTGGAATGTTGATAATCACCAGGTGTGCTCGTTAAACCGATGGGAAGTTTTATAACACCAGGTGGATACTGTTTTTTACCGAGGGGAATGTTTTTATATCACCCGGGGTGCCTACGTTTACCCAGGAATGTTTATAATACCAGGGTCCTAGTTATACCCATGGGAATGTTTTTAAATCACCGTGGGCCTACTTTATACGATGGGGGTGTTTGATAACACCCCGGGGTGCTTTTTGTTATGGCATATTTGCTTTGGCGGGGATCTACAAAAAAAGGTTCAGAATTCGGGGGTTTCCCTTTATATTTATTTTTCAGAAAATAAATTACCACTGGTAATCCTTTTTTTTTTTTTTTTTTTTTATTATAAAATCTGAGAAAGAAACAGTTTTATTTTTATAAATGTGACAGGCATTTTCAAATGTTTTTATAAGCTTTAATGTTAAAGACTACTCAATCATTAAATAGTTTTGGAAAATTACATCATTTGTTTAAATTACAAAATTACTTTGTAAATTATCAGTAATTAGTTAATTATTTAAATCAAAAGCTAGTTTTGGGATTGTGTTTAGTTTGCATTATACTACAAAAGTCTACTAAAGTCAAACCTGTCTATAAAGGCCACCCAAGGGAAGCAACAAAAGTGCCCTTTATAGACAGGTGCCCTTTAAATAGAGGTTCCATTCATACTGTGAAATTTGATCACCAGTAGCCCTTTATAAAGTATAAGAAGCTATAAAATAAGGTTAACATTTTATTACAGTATTAAATAAATACATATATACAGCACCATTTTATAATATTACTCAACATAAAAATTACATTTAATTAAAAAACAGTAAAAATTCTGTAAAACTATGTGTGATATTTATTTTCCTTAAGTCAATGGTTAGATTAAATATTTCATATTAATTTTGCTGATGAAATTTCAAATACATTTGGGAAAGACTAAAATCACATGGTTGCTGTCAAAGTCAAAAAATACCACTGATACACGAACAATTATGGAACTTCAGGACACAAAGCACTGCATGAATTCATTTTAAATAGTATGAAGTAAACACATCAACAATTGAGTCCTGTGACAAAGAACAAGGAGAATGTTATTGCAGACATAAAAGATTAATTTCATTTGTATGTTCTTTTCACAGGAATGATTCACTGTGGATTGGGCCAGACACGTCAGTCAGTTTTTCATGGAATGCAATCTACAACCATTGTCGGCTGCAACATTAATTTATCAAAAAAAAAAAACAAGCTGGTTCAAATATCTCATGAACTAATGGACAGATTTATTTTATTTATGAAGAAGTAGATCTAAATGCAAGGCTGTGAGCTCCATCTCGCTTTGTTGTTTATCAAATGATTGAGAGAAAAGAACGGAAGAGTAGAGAGAAAATAAATCTCTCATAGTCTAGAACCAATTCATTATCAATGTGATCTAACACTTGTCCAACTCAGGGATCTTCTTACTGATATAGATTATACATATCTCAGAAAGAAAGGATATTACTGATGAGATGTGTATTGATTCACCTTGGCCTGAATGAAAATTTACTGTTTT
>NW_022981337.1:0-9352 GCF_902652985.1 Pecten maximus
TCGGGGGGATCTTTTTTGGGGACCGCCCCGTGGATGTGATGAACAGAAAAACCTGCCTCATTTCGGCAAAACTTCCATCGGTGAACAATTACCGCACGTCCGCAGGAGCGTGTTACATAACTAACTACGGAATATGGTGACGCTCACCTTACAAGTTCGGTACTTCATTTCTAGAGCTGCCTGCTAGATCCCCGATCTTTTTGTCACGTCCAAGTGGGATTAGGAACAGGCAAAACCTGCTCAAGTCCGCGAACTTCCATCGTTGAACAATTAATAATACCGCGCGTCCCGCGGTGAGCGTGGTTACAATACTACGGAATATGGTGACGCTCACCGTGCAGTTCTGACGTCATTTCGAGAGCTGCTAGGAGGTTCGATCTTTTTGGGCACCTCCAATGGGATGTGATCAACAGGAGAAACCTGGCTCATTCCGGCAAAACTTCCAGTCGTTAACAATTAACCCGGCGTCCGCGGTAGCGTGGTTACAATTACTAGCGGAATATGGTGACGCTCACCGTGCAGTTCTGACGTCATTTCTAGAGCTGCTAGGAGGTTCGGATCTTTTTTTGGCACCTCCAGTGGGATGTGATGAACAGGAAACCTGCTCAGTCCGGCTAGAACTTCCATCGGTGAAACAATTAACCGCGCGTCCGCGGTAGCGTGGTTACAATATACGGAATATGGTGACGCTCACCGTGCAGTTCTGACGTCATTTCTAGAGCTGCTAGGAGGTTCGGATCTATTTTGGGCCCACCTCCAGTGGGATGTATAACAGGAAAACTTGCTCATTTCCGGCAAAACTTCCATCGGGAACAATTAACCGCGCTCCGCGGTTAGCGTGGTTACAATACTACGGCACTATGGTGACGCTCACCGTGCAGTTCTGACGTCATTTCTAGAGCTGCTAGGAGGTTCGATCTTTTTTGGCACCGCCAGTGGGATGTGATGAACAGGAAAACCTGCTCAGTCGGCAGAACTTCCATCGGTGACACAATTAACCGCGCCTCCGCCGGTAGCGTGGTTACAATACTACGGAATATGGTGACGCTCACCGTGCAGTTCTGACGTCATTTCGAGAGCTGCTAGGAGGTTCGGATCTTTTTGGGCACCTCCAGTGGGATGTGATGAACAGGAAAACCTGCTCATTTCCGGCAAAACTTCCATCGGTGAACAATTAACCGCGCCTCCGCGGTAGCGTGGTTACAATACTACGGAATATGGTGACGCTCACCGTGCAGTTCCGACGTCATTTCTAGAGCTGGTAGGAGGTTCGGATATTTTTGGGCACCTCCAGTGGGATGTGATCAACAGGAAAACCTGCTCATTCCGGCAAAACTTCCATCGGTGAACAATTAACCGCGCCTCCGCGGTAGCGTGGTTACAATACTACGGAATATGGTGACGCTCACCGTGCAGTTCTGACGTCATTTCGAGAGCTGCTAGGAGGTTCGGATCATTTTGGGCACCTCCAGTGGGATGTAATAAACAGGAAAACCTGCTCAGTCCGGCAAAACTTCCATCGGTGAACAATTAACCGCGCGTCCGCGGTAGCGTGGTTACAATACTACGGAATATGGTGACGCTCACCGTGCAGTTCTGACGTCATTTCTAGAGCTGCTAGGAGGTTCGGATCATTTTGGGCACCTCCAGTGGGATGTGATGAACAGGAAAACCTGCTCATTCCGGCAAAACTTCCATCGGTGCACAATTAACCGCGCCTCCGCGGTAGCGTGGTTACAATACTACGGAATATGGTGACGCTCACCGTGCAGTTCTGACGTCATTTCTAGAGCTGCTAGGAGGTTCGGATCTATTTGGGCACCTCCAGTGGGATGTAATAAACAGGAAAACCTGCTCATTCCGGCAAAACTTCCATCGGTGAACAATTAACCGCGCGTCCGCGGTAGCGTGGTTACAATACTACGGAATATGGTGACGCTCACCGTGCAGTTCTGACGTCATTTCTAGAGCTGCTAGGAGGTTCGGATCTTTTTGGGCACCTCCAGTGGGATGTGATGAACAGGAAAACCTGCTCAGTCCGGCAGAACTTCCATCGGTGAACAATTAACCGCGCGTCCGCGGTAGCGTGGTTACAATACTACGGAATATGGTGACGCTCACCGTGCAGTTCTGACGTCATTTCTAGAGCTGCTAGGAGGTTCGGATCTTTTGGGCACCTCCAGTGGGATGTGATCAACAGGAAAAACCTGCTCATTCCGGCAAAACTTCCATCGGTGAACAATTAACCGCGCCGTCCAGCGGTAGCGTGGTTACAATACTACGGAATATGGTGACGCTCACCGTGCAGTTCTGACGTCATTTCTAGAGCTGCTAGGAGGTTCGGATCTTTTTGGGCACCTCCAGTGGGATGTGATCAACAGGAAAACCTGCTCATTCCGGCAAAACTTCCATCGGTGAACAATTAACCGCGCGTCCGCGGTAGCGTGGTTACAATACTACGGAATATGGTGACGCTCACCGTGCAGTTCTGACGTCATTTCTAGAGCTGCTAGGAGGTTCGGATCTATTTTGGGCACCTCCAGTGGGATGTGATAAACAGGAAAACCTGCTCATTCCGGCAAAACTTCCATCGGTGAACAATTAACCGCGCGTCCGCGGTAGCGTGGTTACAATACTACGGAATATGGTGACGCTCACCGTGCAGTTCTGACGTCATTTCTAGAGCTGCTAGGAGGTTCGGATCTTTTTGGGCACCTCCAGTGGGATGTGATCAACAGGAAAACCTGCTCATTCCGGCAAAACTTCCATCGGTGAACAATTAACCGCGCCTCCGCGGTAGCGTGGTTACAATACTACGGAATATGGTGACGCTCACCGTGCAGTTCTGACGTCATTTCTAGAGCTGCTAGGAGGTTCGGATCTTTTTGGGCACCTCCAGTGGGATGTGATCAACAGGAAAACCTGCTCATTCCGGCAAAACTTCCATCGGTGAACAATTAACCGCGCGTCCGCGGTAGCGTGGTTACAATACTACGGAATATGGTGACGCTCACCGTGCAGTTCTGACGTCATTTCGAGAGCTGCTAGGAGGTTCGGATCTATATTAGGGCACCTCCAGGGGATGTATAAACAGGAAAACCTGTTCATTCCGCAAAACTTCCATCGTGAACAATTACCACGCGTCCGCGGTAGCGTGGTTACAATACTACGGAATATGGTGACGCTCAACGTGCAGTTCTGACGTCATTTCTAGAGCTGCTAGGAGTTTCGGATCATTTTGGCACCTCCAGTGGGATGTGATGAACAGGAAAACCTGCTCGTCCGGCAAAACTTCCATCGGTGAACAATTAACCGCGCCTCCGCGTAGCGTGGTTACAATACTACGGAATATGGTGACGCTCACCGTACAGTTCTGACGTCATTTCTAGAGCTGCTAGGAGTTCGATCTTTTTTGGGCACCGTCCAGTGGATGTGAATGAACAGGAAACCTGCTCATTCCGCAAAACTTCCATCGGTGAACGTAACCACGCGTCCGCGTTAGCGTGGTTACAATACTACGGAATATGGTGACGCTCAACGTGCAGTTCTGACGTCATTTCTAGAGCTGCTAGGAGCTTCGGATCTTTTTGGGCACTCCAGTGGGATGTGTATCAAACAGGAAAACCTGCTCATTCCGGCAAAACTTCCATCGGTGAACAATACCGCGCGTCCGCGGTAGCGTGGTTACAATACTGCGGAATATGGTGACGCACACCGTGCAGTTCTGACGTCATTTCTAGAGCTGCTAGGAGGTTCGGATCTTTTTTGGGCACCTCCAGTGGGATATGATGAACAGGAAAACTTGCTCGTTCCGGCAAACTTCCATCGGTGCACAATTAACGCGCCTCCGCGGTAACGTGGTACAATACTACGGAATATGGTGACGCTCACCGGCAGTTCTGACGTCATTTCGAGAGCTGCTAGGAGGTTCGGATCTATTAGGGCACCTCCAGTGGGATGTAATAAACAGGAAAACCTGCTCATTCCGGCAAAACTTCCATCGGTGAACAATTAACCGCGCGTCCGCGGTAGCGTGGTTACAATACTACGGGAATATGGTGACGCTCACCGTGCAGTTTCTGACGTCATTTCTAGAGCTGCTAGGAGGTTCCGATCTTTTTTGGCACCTCCAGTGGGATGTGATGCAACAGGAAAACCTGCTCAGTCCGGCAAGAACTTCCATCGGTGAACAATTAACCGCGCGTCCGCCGGTAGCGTGGTTACAATACTACGGAATATGGTGACGCTCACCGTGCAGTTCTGACGTCATTTCTAGGAGCTGCTAGGAGGTTCGGATCTTTTAGGGCACCTCCAATGGGATGTGATCAACAGGAAAACCTGCTCATTCCGACAAAACTTTCCATCGTGGCACAATTAACCGCGGCCTCGCGGTAGCGTGGTTACAATACTACGGAATATGGTGACGCTCACCGTGCAGTTCTGACGTCATTTCTAGAGCTGCTAGGAGGTTCGGATCTTTTCGGGCAACCTCCAGTGGGATGTGATGAACAGGCACAACCTGCTCAGTTCGGCAAACTCCATCGAGTGCCACAATTAACCGCGCGTCCGCGTTAAGCGTGGTTACAATACTACGGAATATGGTGACGCTCACCGGCAGTTCTGACGTCATTTCTAGAGCTGCTAGTAGGTTCGGATCTTTTTGGGCACCCTCCAATGGGATATGATGAACAGGAAAACCTGCTCGTTCCGGAAAACTTCCATCGGTGCACAATTAACCGCGCCTCCGCGGTAACGTGGTTACAATACTACGGAATATGGTGACGCTCACCGTGCAGTTCTGACGTCATTTCTAGAGCTGCTAGGAGGTTCGGATCTTTTTGGGCACCTCCAATGGGATGTGATGAAAGGAAAAAACCTGCCTCATTCCGGCAAACTTCCATCGTTGCACACTTAACCCGCGCCTCCCGCGGTAGAGCGGTTGGTTACAATACTACGGAATATGGTGACGCCTCACCGTGCAGTTCTGACGTCCATTTTCTAAGAGCTGCTAGGAGGTTCGGATCTTTTGGGCACTCCAGTGGGATGTGATAACAGGAAAACCTGCTCATTCGGCAAAAACTTCCATCGGGTGAACAATTAAACGCGCCTCCGCGTTAGCTGTGGTTAAAATACTACGGAATATGGTGACGTTCACGTGCAGTTCTGACGTCATTTCTAGAGCTGCTAGGAGGTTCGGATCTTTTTGGGCACCTCAGTGGGATGTGATCAACAGGAAAACCCTGCTCATCCGGCAAAACTTCCATCGGTGAACAATTAACCACGCACTGTCCGCGGTAGCGTGGTACAATACTACGGAATATGGTGACGCTCCCGTGCAGTTCTGACGTCATTTCTAGAGCTGCTAGGAGGTTCGGATCTTTTTGGGCACCTCCGTGGGATGGGATAACAGGAAAACCTGCTCATTCCGGCGAAAACTTCAATCGGTGAACAATTAACGCGCGTCCGCGTAGCGTGGTTACAATACTTCGGAATATGGTGGACGCTCACCGTGCAGTTCTGACGTCATTTCTAGAGCTGCTAGGAGGTTCGGATCTTTTTGGCACCTCCAGTGGGATGTGATCAACAGGAAAACCTGCTCATTCCGGCAAAACTTCCATCGGTGAACAATTAACCGCGCGTCCGCGTAGCGTGGTTACAATACTACGGAATATGGTGACGCTCACCGTGCAGTTCTGACGTCATTTCTAGAGCTGCTAGGAGGTTCGGATCTTTTTGGGCACCTCCAATGGGATGTGATCAACAGGAAAACCTGCTCATTCCGGCAAAACTTCCATCGGTGAACAATTAACCGCGCGTCCGCGGTAGCGTGGTTACAATACTACGGAATATGGTGACGCTCACCGTGCAGTTCTGACGTCATTTCTAGAGCTGCTAGGAGGGTCGGATCTTTTGGGCAACTCCAGTGGGATGTGATCAACAGGAAAACCTGCTTATTCCGGCAAAACTTCCATCGGTGAACAATTAACCGCGCCGTCCGCGGTAGCGTGGTTACAATACTACGGAATATGGTGACGCTCATCGTGCAGTTCTGACGTCATTTCTAGAGCTGCTAGGAGGTTCGGATCTTTTTAGGCACCTCCAGATGGGATGTGATCAAACAGGAAAACCTGCTCATTCGGCAAAAACTTCCATCGGTGAACAATTAACGCGCTGTCCGCGGTAGCGTGGTTACAATACTACGGAATATGGTGACGCTCACAGTGCAGTTCTGACGTCATTTCTAGAGCTGCTAGGAGGTTCGGATCTTTTTTGGGCACCTCCAAGTGGGATGTGATCAACAGGAAAAACCTGCTCATTCCGGCAAAACCTTCCATCCGGTGAAACAATTAACCGCGCCGTCCGCGGTTAGCGTTGGTTACAATACTACGGAATATGGTGACGCTCCACTCGTGCCAGTTCTGACGTCATTTCTAGAGCTGCTAGGAGCTTCGGATCTTTTTGGGCCACTCCAGTGGGATGTGATCAACAGGAAAACCTGCTCATTCGGCAAACTTCCATCGGTGAACAATTAACCGCGCGTCCGCGGTAGCGTGGTTACAATACTATGGAATATGGTGACGCTCACCGTGCAGTTCTGACGTCATTTCTAGAGCTGCTAGGAGGTTCGGATCTTTTTGGGCACCTCCAGTGGGATGTGATCAACAGGAAAACCTGCTCATTCCGGCAAAACTTCCATCGGTGAACAATTAACCGCGCCTCCGCGTAGCGTGGTTACAATACTACGGAATATGGTGACGCTCACCGTGCAGTTCTGACGTCATTTCTAGAGCTGCTAGGAGGTTCGGATCTTTTGAGGCACCTCCAGTGGGATGTGATCAACAGGAAACCTGCTCATTCCGGCAAAACTTCCATCGGTGAACAATTAACCGCGCCGTCCGCGGTAGCGTGGTTACAATACTACGGAATATGGTGACGCTCACCGTGCAGTTCTGACGTCATTTCTAGAGCTGCTAGGAGGTTCGGATCTTTTTGGGCACCTCCAGTGGGATGTGATGAACAGGAAAACCTGCTCATTCCGGCAAAACTTCCATCGGTGAACAATTAACCGCGCGTCCGCCGGTAGCGTGGTTACAATACTACGGAATATGGTGACGCTCACCGTGCAGTTCTGACGTCATTTCTAGAGCTGCTAGGAGGTTCGGATCATTTTTGGGCACCTCCAGTGGGATGTGATAAACAGGAAAACCTGCTCATTCCGGCAAAACTTCCATCGGTGAACAATTAACCGCGCGTCCGCGGTAGCGTGGTTACAATACTACGGAATATGGTGACGCTCACCGTGCAGTTCTGACGTCATTTCTAGAGCTGCTAGGAGGTTCGGATCTTTTTTGGGCACCTCCAGTGGGATGTGATGAACAGGAAAACCTGCTCATTTCCGGCAAAACTTCCATCGGTGAACAATTAACCGCGCCGTCCGCGGTAGCGTGGTTACAATACTACGGAATATGGTGACGCTCACCGTGCAGTTCTGACGTCATTTCTAGAGCTGCTAGGAGGTTCCGGATCTATTTTCGGGCACTCCAGTGGGATGTAATAACAGGAAACCTGCTCATTCCGGCAAGAACTTCCATCGGTGAACAATTAACCGCGCGTCCGCCGGTAGCGTGGTTACAATACTACGGAATATGGGGACGCTCACGGGCAGTTCTGACGTCATTTCTAGAGCGCTAGGAGGTTCGGATCTTTTTGGGCACCTCCAGTGGGATGTGATCAACAGGAAAACCTGATCATTCCGGCAAAAACTTCCATCCGGAACAGATTAACCGCGCCTACCCGTTAGCTTGTTACAATACTCGGAATATGGTGACGCTCACCGTGCAGTTCTGACGTCATTTCTAGAGCTTGCTAGGAGTTGGATCTTTTTGGGCACCTCCAGTGGGATGTGATCAACAGGAAAACCTGCTCATTTCGGCAAAACTTCCATCGGTGAAACAATTAACCGCGCCCCGGGTAGCGTGGTTACAATTACTACGGAATATGGTGACGCTCACCGTGCAGGTTCTGAACGTCCCTCCATTTCTAGAGCTGTCTAGGAGCTTCGGATCTTTTTTCGGCACCTCCAGTTGGGATGTGATCACAGGAAAAACAGTATGATTTGGGGCAAAACTTCCATCGGTGAACAATTACACCCGGCGCTACCGCGGACGCGTGGTTACAATACTACGGAAATATGGTGACGCTCAACGTGCAGTTTCTAGACGTCATTTCTAGAGCTGCTAGGAGCTTCGGATCTTTTTGGGCACTCTCCATTGGGATGTGATCAAACAGGAAAACCGTTATGATTCGGCAAACTTCCATCGGGTGAACAATTTACCGCGGCTAACCGCGGACGCGTGTTTACAATACTAGGGAAATATGGTGACGCTCAACGGCTCAACGTGCAGTTCTGACGTCATTTCTAGAGCCGCTAGGAGCTTCGGATCTTTTTGGGCACCTCCAGTGGGATGTGATCAACAGGAAAACGTTTATGATTTCGGCAAAACTTCCATCGGTGAACAATTAACCGCGCTACCGCGGACGCGTGGTTCAATACTACGGAATATGGTGACTCTAACGTGCAGTTCTGACGTCATTTCTAGAGCGCTAGGAGCTTCGGATCTTTTTGGGGGCACCTCCATTGGGATGTGATCACAGGAAAACGTTATGATTTCGGCAAAAACTTCCTCGGTGAACAATTAACCGCGCTACCGCGGACGCGTGGTTAAAATACTACGGAATATGGTGACTCTCAACGTGCAGTTCTGACGTCATTTTAGAGCTGCTAGGAGCTTCGGATCTTTTGGGCACCTCCAGTGGGATGTGATCAACAGGAAAAAGGTATGATTTCGGCAAAAATTCCATCGGTGAACAATTAACCGCGCTACAGCGCTACCGCGGAACGCGTGGTTACAATACTACGGAATATGGTGACGCTCAACGTGCAGTTCTGACGTCATTTCTAGAGCTGCTAGGAGCTTCGGATCTTTTTGGGCACCTCCATGGGATGTGATCAACAGGAAAACGTTATGATTTCGGCAAAACTTCATCGGTGAACATTAACCGCCGTCCGCGTAGGTGGTTACAATTCGAATATGGTGACTCACCGTGCAGTTCTGACGTCATTTCGAGAGCTCTAGGAGGTTCGATCTTTTTGGGCACTCCAATGGGATGTGATAACAGAACCTGTCATTCCGGCAAACTTCCATCGTGAAATTAACCGGCCGTCCGCAGTAGCTGTTACAATACTACGGAATATGGTGACCTCACCGTGCGTCTGACGCATTTCTAGAGCTGCTAAGGTCGTTTGGACCTCCATGGGTGTGATCAACAACCCTGAATCATCGTACATCCT